>NC_068987.1:50663523-50664609 GCF_001194135.2 Octopus bimaculoides | reverse complement strand
GGGTCTCTTCGAGTACATAAATAAATTAAAAGTCTCACTAGAGATTTGGTTTTACGTATCGCTAAATGTTCGTCAACTTTGGGAATGAGTAAAAAAACAGAAAAGTTGAAACGCGAAAAATTCAAATATGAACGTGAAAATTCTAGTTTAGAGAAAATGACGTAATGAGCCATCGCTGTTGTAACTGTTGAGAAAGAAAAGGAAGTAATAAGGAAGATAATACTTAGACGAAAAAATCTAGTGCTCTTAGCTTAATATTTCCTTGGGGCTAGCCAGATTGGAGCAATCTCGAGTATAACCAGCCGAAATTGCAAAGATAATCTGGAACTCGACTGAGGAAAGAAAACTCTGAATGACCAGTCCTTGTTTTTCTTGTCTTTTTGTATCATCTGTCTGGATGTTTTGTTGTCCGTTTTTCGTATCATCTAACTGTCCGGTTGTTTTGCGTTCTTGTCCCATTGTTTGTAGTTCTTTCTTTCTTTCTTTCTATATATATATACACACATTCACACACATATATACAGGGCACATGAGCTAAATTTGACAGTTTGTATAAAAGGAAAATAAAACACAATATTCCATTCCAAAATATATGTATTTTGGAAAATAAATAATACCAACTCGGTTATGCCTGGGAGATAACAGTTTACTCAAAGTAGCCGCGCTCATTTTCCACCCCAGCCTCAAAAATGCTCCGGAACTTGGCATATGCTTTCCTTTCCTATCCCTGAGAAGGTCTTCGAACACCTCCTTGATTTTGCAGCCTGCTCACTCTTGGTGTTACAGACAGAGCGATTGGTATCACTCCCGGCGGCGTCCCACACATATAGTACGTACGAGAAAAATCAGAGAGACTCATCAAAATCAGTTAAAGACAGACATATACATACATACATATATACATATATATATGTCCACTTCCTTCCTAAAGAAAAGACGTGCCTTTCCTATCTTCTCATGGCTCGTCTACCTAGCGTTCATATTAATTTTTCTATCGTCTTGGCTCAACAGCCCTCACCGTTTGTTTTTACTGCCTTGTTCTCATTGCCTTGTTCTCACTGTCCTGTTCTTGTTAACACTTTCACC
>NC_068987.1:50663085-50663513 GCF_001194135.2 Octopus bimaculoides | reverse complement strand
GCCTTGTTCTCACTGTCCTGTTCTTGTTAACACTTTCACCATCTGCAAAAAATCTCAAATTTTATTTAATTTGCTTTGCGGGAAGGACTGTTTCAACGAAGTCACATATTGTCCTTGCCTTCGAAATGCGGAGTAGATGAAACAGAGACAACCGACGAAGGGGTATACTCTTTATGTTGCATGTCTCGTTTCTCTGTTTTTTTTTCGTTGTTCGAAAAAAGTTCATTTTCTATGTTTTCGTTTTTTTGTTTTCGTTTCTCATTGTGTTTAACTTTTATTTTTTTGATGTCCTGCACCCATATAGGCATGTATGTATACATATAGATGTACATATATGTACAGGTATGTACATATATGTATAGATATATGCATATATTCATATATTATTTATATTATTATATGATCGAATGTCACGCATCCTTTTCCAA
>NC_068987.1:50657552-50662985 GCF_001194135.2 Octopus bimaculoides | reverse complement strand
TACCAGTAAGTATGCATGCCTGATTGCATGCATATGTATGTACGTGTGTATGCATGCATACATACATATTCATATTGTGCGTTTGTATGTGCATGCGTGTGTGTTATGCATATAGACATGTATATATTATTTGTGTGTGTGTGTGTGTGCGTATGCCTCTGTGTATGCGTGTATATTATATATATATATATATAATATATACGTATATATACTATGTATAGACATAATATATATACGCACATACAGACAGAGAAATATACACACACACACACATACACACACACATATATATAATGACATTTACCTTCACATTCTTCCACTAACTTAAAGACACCCTGACAATGACAACATAAAGCTAGAAAGAACCAAAGTACGTAAGGCGTATGTATGTATGTTTGCATGTATGAATACATACATACATACATACATACATACATACATACATACGTGTGTGTGTGTGTGTAAATATTTGTATGCGCATGTGTATGTATAAATGTTTATATGTAAGTAGTCATGAAAACAATAGTGCCTGAGAAGTTGTTTTACAGTCCTCAGAACTCTAGAAACCCCGTTCAATGTATGACCTGTTTATGACTTAAAACTGCATCCAGTATTGGAAGCCCTGGTACGAGAACTCCATGGTTTTGTGAGCTTGAAGCCATCTCTAAAATACTATCGTTCCCAGGCTTAGTTTGACCCCCGTGTAGAGCATCTTCACTCCCAGTGGATTATATGCTGGATTATATGGACCTCCATTTGTCGTGAAAACTTCTTTCTAGAAGATGAAGTTGTGTAGGAAATGTTGAAATACTGTTGGTTTCTAGTAGTCTCAATTTGTATTGTATCATTGGTTTTATAGTTGGTTGCGTTGAAAAGTGTGTTCAGTGCTGTGCAACAATTTATTCACTGAAAGCAAATTCAGTTGCAGGAACTGCTTGGACTTTTGGAACGTTTGCACGGACTTACTGAGATTAGGAAATGATCTTACCCAGTCACGAGTTGATCTACCATATATGTACACATGTGCATATATGTATGTATGTATGTATGCATTCATGCATGTATGTATGTATGCATGTATGCATGTATGTACGTATGTACGTATGTATGTACTTATGTATGTTCGTATGTATGTACGTACCTATGTATGTAGGTACGTATGTATGCATGCATGTATGTATGTATGTATGTATGTATGTATGTATGTATCAGCCTCTAATTATTTTCGCATCCCTATCCATCTAATCACCATAATTTGTTTAGCAGCTTTGGTGGAATACTAGACGTTGTCAATGAGATCTACGTTACTCTCTCTTCTGAAGAAAAGAATCATAAGTAACATTGAAGAAACGCTTCAATGATTTTTATAAAACAGAACTTGACGTCCAAAATCTTCGTCCGGTAACAAATCGTCTGAAGCTGAGAGGATCAGTTCTTAAGGAGGCCGATCACTTTGGAAAGAGAACTAACCATCAAGGAGATGGGAAAAATCCTACCTTTGACTCCAGTTGTCCCAAACGTTCCTCAAATCACTATCATGTGTACCAATTTAGGAAATATATTTGCATTAAGACTTCCATTATTCAGCTGTCAGAGGATCCAAGGCAGTGCAAAGCAGACAAGGCGTGAAAGCTACGAAGACGCGCATTATTTGCTAAGAAAGACCATCCAAATTTCCATCAAATATCGAGTTTGCATTTATATTGCGACAAAGTAATCATGGAGTGGGTACGAGTTAGTCAAGGCAGACCTGGAATTAAACAAGTAAATAGTTGTGTTTAATATTTAATTTTGTTAACTGGCAGAATCGTTAAGCACTCCGGGCGAAATGCTTAGCGGTATTTCGTCCGTTTTCACATTCTGAGTTCAAATTCCGCCGAGTTTGACTTTGTCTTTCATCCTTTTGAAGTCGATAAAATAAGTACTGCGGTTGATGTAATCGACTTACCCACTAACCTGAAATTTCTGGCCTTGTGCCAAAATTTGAAATCAGTATCTAATTTTTATGAATAATTAATGCATCGTCCAAATAAATGTTTACGACTTTATAACACTACAATGACATGATGTGTTATTTTTTTGCATCTGAAAGGTTGACACAAAAAATATGCACATAAATATCTTAGATATGTGTTTGATTATGTAAGAGGTGATTGTATACGTGTTAGTTGTTATATCATTGAATCAAAAATGATTGGACGCCTGTATTAGGGAAGAAACAGGGTTTATTCACCTGAGTTAATATCATTTCTGCGTCGACATCTACTTCATATTAGTTAACAATCAAAAATGCTCACTCCTAATAACTAAGTAACCCATAATCTTAACTATATTGTTAACTGCACAAGCACAATGACGCATATACACCTACATAAACACATACACACGAGTGCTCCTGCATAAAATCAAAGAAACATACATTTACATACACACATACATGCATACATACATACATGCATACATACATACATGTATACATGCGCACACAAATACATATATACATATACACATGCATGCAAGCAAACATATACACACATGCATACATACGTACAAAGGTACATACATATACACATGCATACACATACATACACACATCCATTCGGATATTCATCCATCCATCCATCCATCCATCCATACATACATACATACATAGGAGGGTGGGCTGAATAGTGCTATCAAAGTGATGCTAGAGCTATGAAATCTTGCATTAATTTCAATTCTTTTTATTAATAACTGTACTTGTTTCTTTGCAGGTGTACTGATATCTGACTATTCAGAGAACAATTCAAATGTAACTATCCGCGACGTCTCTTGAAACTAGACAAAATTTGGCATCGCGGTATAATCTTGTACCTGTAGAAAAAGGATTTAAGCCGCCCCCCACCAAGGACATTCATGCTGACATTGTTGCTACATTAGGGAATGACGCTCCTGCTTCATCAACAGTGCAAACGTGGGTAGTTGGATTTAGGAAGCGAAGATACTGAAACTGCCACCACTGATGAAAACATTGGTCGTGTTCACTACATGCTGATGGACGACAGACGATTGACAATGAAACAAATAGACAATGCTATTAGCATATCTCATGGATGTTTTGCACAATGAACACGACGATTTCTGTTCAGTTGGAGCCACGTCTTCTGACACCTGATCAAAAACACACCAAGTTGGTCACATCACGGGAGAATCTGACATTGTCTGAGGCACATCCAACTTGTTTCCTCGAACATTTCCTAAGGCAGGATGAGTCAGACACGAAAAGACACGAAGAGACACGAAGAGACAATCCATGCAATGGAAATACCTCTCCTCACCTGTTCCAAAGAAGGCCAAGATCGTTTCATCTGCAGGGAAGGTGACAGTCTCAGTATTTCGGAATGCAAAAGTCATTGTGTTTATCGAATATCTTCAAAAGGGCCACACCATCAATAGAGAGTATTATGCCAACTTACTGAGGCAGTTATGAAAGGCTATCAAGACCAAATGGCCGCGAAAACTGACGAAAGGGATCTTGTTTCATGAGAACAATGCTCCAGTAAACAAATACTTCGTTTCAATGGCTGCTGTGCGTAGTTGTGGCTTTCAACTGGTTAATCACCCTCCTTATTCTTCTGATTTGGCCTCATCTGACTATCATCTGTTTCCCCAGTATGAAAAAACACTTGGCTAAGAACCAGCTGATGATGACGTCATATCTACCGGTGATGACTTTTTTTTTCTTCACCAATGGGATCCAAGCACTGCAGTACTGATGGAAGAAGCTTGTGGATCGCAAGGAAGACTGTCATTAGATCTCATTCGGTCACATTCGATTGAAGTATTTTGGTCAGTCTATGAACTTTTCGGCCAACCCTAGCACATACAAACAAATCAAATATATCCTCCGTCGTATTCGATGATTTCTATTCCAGTTATTCACTCAACTGAATTACCCATTCATTGCACTAGCTAGTATATGGCTGAGTATTTCACAGACACGCGTATTCTTAATTAAAAGACAGAATCAAGTCTGTGACAAGGCTAGTTCTATATATTACAGACACGTTCTGTCCAGCGGGATTTCACAGTTTCCGTCCTTCTACCAAGTTTTACTCTCCAGACTGCAATGAATCCATGGTTATGGTAGAAGACATACACTCTCAATGCAATCTAGTCATTTGAATTTTGAATCATGAGGGTGGAAAACAAACTTCTTACCACATACCAGTCCTGCGTCATAATTTTATTTCTTGGGCCTAAACAATCGATCATGGGATTTTTTACATGAGTTGGGTTTCCTGAAGCGTTTGAGGGAGGTGGTACAGAGGAAGAAACCATGGTTCTACAACCAAAACCTTGTTTGCTGCACCTCTACAACACATCTACTCACGAATTACTCCTTATCCGTTGTTTGGATGGCAAGGCTAAGCACTTGACAGCCGATATCCCTGACGCGACCTTTCTAAATTTGGCATCAACGGATTTTTTTCCCCAAAGTTGATATCCAACCTCTAATTGGCCAATTTCAAAATATAAAAAAGATTGAAGAATATGATTGCAAAACGAACGTCTTAACCATTCGATCATGCATACACACACTTCTGTATTTGTGTATGTGTATGCGTATATATGTGAATGTACATGTGCTTATATATATATATATATATATATGTGTGTGTGTGTGTGTGTGTGTGTGTGTGTGTGTGTGTGTGTGTGTGTGTGTGTGTGTGTGTGTGAAAGAGACATAGCTAAAAGGAAGCCGAACATTTTAAGCAATGCTCCATCCATCCGACGATGCGTGCTCGTGAATACAGTCCTTTGTATGGGTGACCTTGAATTTCAGTCAAAATTATAGCTCCATCATTCTGCGTCACTGAGTCGTAGACATACACATGTTAGAACGAATGTGTATCCAGTCAGCTATAACAGGTGGCGATCAGATTGAGTACGTGGTGTGGTCTGCGAAAATCATCGCATGACTATCTGACTTTTGTGATGAAACAGGTATCTGTATATATGTGTCAAATGCTATTGTGCACTATATCGAACGAATCATACTCGGTAGCGAAAGTTGGATGTACGACTACGGAGACGAAACAATAAACCAATCGATGTAGTTAGATTATCTTTACCGTCTAAAACAAAATGTCAACGTCAGGCTCACATGAATGATGTTGATAATTTTTTTTAATTGTTATTGGAAGGACATATTTTTGTCTTTTATATTTTACTTACTTCAGTCATTGGACTTGAAAAGTTTTTAGTCAAATGAATCGACCCCAGTACATATTTTAATTTTTAAATCCTAATACTTATTCTATCGATTCCTTTTACTGAACCACAAAGTCACGGGGATGTAATCAAACCAACACCGATAGTTAAGCTGTGGTGACAAATACAAGATACACACGCAATGTGTTATATAAATATATATATATATATATACATATA
>NC_068987.1:50655520-50656280 GCF_001194135.2 Octopus bimaculoides | reverse complement strand
ATAATAATAATAATAATAATAATAATAATAGTGGTAATGGTGACCCCAGTGAACTAAGGTACGCATGCGCGTGTGTGAGTGAATGTACGTGAGAATGGGGGAAAGTGTGTATGTGTGGGTGAGAGTGTGTGTGTGAGTATGCGTATGGACGTATGTATATTTGCGGGGCTAACGTGTGTGTGTGTGTGTGTGTGTGTGTGTGTGTGTGTGTGTGTCTGTGTTGTGTGTTGAAGTTGATGTGTGCTTGTTGTGGTGGTGTGTGCACGTGTGTATATGTTTGTGTCTGTGACCAAAAGTTATCTGCCTCTATGCATGTTGCGTGTGTTTATGCATGTTGCGTGTGTGTGCATATATTGTGTGTATTCAGGTATTATGTGCTTGTGTGGGTGCTAGGCGGGAAGGTATAATGGTATGTGAACTGAGTAATGAGTTCAGTAGAGAAGTAGTGAGTTGAGCCCATGTGGCTAAAAGGAACGAAGAGAGAAGATTAATTCTTGTTCATTGCGAAGGCAGGAGTCCGGGTGGCTCCTATGCAGAGACAGTCCGAACTCAGATGGTTTCTGTCTACCAACTCCACTCACAACGACTTGGCTGGCCAGAGGTTTTATATATATATATATATATATACATATATACATATATATTATATATACATATATATATATATATATGTATGTATGTATGTATGTATGTATGTATGTAGATATATATATATGTATGTATATATAAAGATAGATAAATACCTACATATATATATATA
>NC_068987.1:50653773-50654387 GCF_001194135.2 Octopus bimaculoides | reverse complement strand
GGGGATTGGGTTTGCAAGATTTTTATGTGACTTCGTGTGTTGAAGCATATTCTGTTGTGTCTGGGGAGAGTCATTTTCTTATTGTGCCTTAAAATTAAACACACTCACCGTTAAAATTTCCACTAATTATTTTTGTTTTCCTCAAATTTCCGTTGCGTCTTGCAATAGTCTTGACTTCAATAGTCTTGACTCTGTCCGTTATTTACGCTGCGTTCTGTTTATGCTTTTGTTTGTTTTTGCGCATGGGTGTGTCTAAGTGTGTGTGTATGTATGCACGCATGTATGTGTGCATGTGTGTGTATGTATGTCTGTGTGCGTGTGCATACATACATATATACATATGCACACACACACAGACATACATACACACACATGCACACATACATGCATGCATACATACACACACACACACTGAGATACACACATGCGCAAAAACAAACAAAAGCAAAATCAGAACGCAGCGTAAATAAGGGACAGAGTCAAGACTATTGAAAAGGTTGCAAGACGCAACGAAAATTTTAGGAAAATAGAAATAATAAGTGGAAATTTTAACGGTGAGTGTGTTAAATTTTAAGGCACAATAAGAAAATGACTCTCCCCAGGCACAACAGTAT
>NC_068987.1:50651969-50652946 GCF_001194135.2 Octopus bimaculoides | reverse complement strand
TGTGTGTGTGTGTGTGTGTGTGTGTGTGTATATATAGGATGCGATAGGTAGATTGTCGCCATAATATATTTCTAATTTCAAGGATGCGCGTAGATTGTTTCGGATATTGTCTACTACACAGTAGAATTGGCTAGGCACTGTCTGTGAGAAAAACGTCACAATGATGCAATTGACGCTGCTAGAAATTTGGAAACGACATGCTGTACTGCTTGACATTCGCGTCGGAAGCTCCAATACGAACATTTCACAATGTTTGGGTGTCAATCTGGTGATAGTGCAATCTGACGACATGTGCCGAGAGTAATAAAAATCAAGACATCCAGTTAACACCATGGTGTTTGGAGTGATAACTAGTGATGGCGACGTAATTCCTCCAGTCATCTCCCCACACGGCCTCAGACTCAGCACAGAGGTGTATATCAAGTGCCTGGAAGAGGTAGTACTGCCCTGAGTCAAGAGGGTGGCTGCTGGAAGATACTATGTCTGATAACATGACTCTAAACCATGCCATAGAACTCCCTCGTCTGCAACCCCTTTTTATTATTATATGTGAGGTGCAGTTGAGCAAGAGCCCAACAAATCTGCTTGTAACACCAAAAATGAACCGAAGCCAAGGATTATGGCAGCATTCACCAGCTTAAACAAGGAAACCATCCAGAAGAGTTGCAGGAGATTCTGAAGTTGTCAAGAGGCCGTGGTTGAAGCCAATTGCGAGTTTATCGAATAAATTTACTCTTTCAAGATATTTTTATGTAATTTTGGTAAATAATCTGTTAAAATGAGATGTCAAAGTTATTTTCATTTTTGCGAAATTTGGACGACAGTATATTCACCACACCCTGTGTGTGTAGATAGATAGATAGATAGATAGATAGATAGATAGATAGATAGATAGATAGATAGATAGATAGATAGATAGATATAAATATATGTGTGTGTATGTGTGTGTGTGTGTGTGTGTGTGTGTGTGTGTGTGT
>NC_068987.1:50649204-50651371 GCF_001194135.2 Octopus bimaculoides | reverse complement strand
ATATATATATATATACATGTAATATGTGGCAGTTAGTCGGTTGCCATAATAAAACTCAGAGTTTCAGATGTCGGGGCGGAATTCTGCTCCGGCATCTCGTCAGTTATTAAGACAAACAAACATGCTATGAAAATGACTGTTAAGTAAAGGGAAATTACTATGAAGATGACCGTTATCAAGACAAACAAAAGAGCTATGAGAATGACCGTTAAATATACCTC
Organism: Octopus bimaculoides; assembly: GCF_001194135.2. NCBI lineage: Eukaryota > Metazoa > Mollusca > Cephalopoda > Octopoda > Octopodidae > Octopus > Octopus bimaculoides. The sequence goes on along the minus strand of NC_068987.1, from coordinate 50,651,150 downwards.
TATCTCTACGAAACTGCTAGAAAAAGCCCTTAACTTCGCAAGTGAATTTATAGAAATTAGTACACAAGATAAGGACATTATCTTCCATGCTAGAAAGACTTTACTCTTCAGTGAGAAAGCAGAGTGGGTCAAGACTACTGATACAGGGAGTGCTTTCGATGTGAGCATGGGGTCATATGATGGCGGAGGTATATGCGATCTCACTGGACTATTCCTACTCGCTCGATACGTTGGGCAAGACTTTTCTTGGTGTTTATTTCGCCATTTAAAAAGATGATGCCCTAGCTTTAACCACAAATACCAATGGACCAGCATAAGATCGGTTCAGGAAGGACATTATTCAAATGATGAAAACTTTTGGTCTTAGCATTACTACAGATACCAACCTGACGATTGTCAACTTCCTAGATGTATCTTTAGATTTTAATAAGAATGATTACAAATCTTATAGGAAGCCCAACGATAGACTTGGTTATATTAATGTAGATTCCTGCAGTAGTTAAAAACATTAGCAAGAGATTTCTACTCCGGTAGGAACATTTTTAATAGTGTTGCCCCAGTATATAATAAAGCTCTAAAAGATAGTGGATTTAGCGAGGAAATAACTTATCAGTCCAGTAATAAAGAAAAGGAAACATAGGAATAGGAAAACTATCTAGTTCACACCCCCTTACTCCCACGAAGTGACCTTGAATATGGGTAAATATTTCTTATCACTTATAGATAGGCATTTTCCAATCAATCATAATTACAGAAAGTTCATCAATAGGCATAACCTAAAAATTAGTTTTAGCTCAACTACTAATTTTAAAAAATTAATTACACACAACACAGAAAACAAAAAAATAAAACCAGCTGTTCATGCAGGGATAAAAATTTGTGCCCGCTAAATGGAGCTTGCATGTCCGAGACCATCATTTATGAAGCCACCGTAGATTCTACCACTAAGGACATAATTTCGTCAAAGAAATATGTGGGTCTCACAGAGGGGAATTTCAAAGCCAGGTTCAACAATCACAACTTGAGCTTCAGGCAGTGGAAAAAAAAGAGAAACAACCAAATTATCCAGTTATATATGGTCCTAAAAAGAAAAAGTTGTCAACTACAACATCCATTGGAAGATCTTAGCCAAGTGTAAGCCTTACACCAACAGCAGTGGAAAGTGCGGTCTTTGTGATATGGAAAAATGGCTCATCTGGAAAAGCAGTTTAGACCCCGCTACATGTCTAAATTCAAGAACTGAACTTTTGGGTTTATATCCACATATGACTAAATATCTGTTATGTTTTTGGTCCCCAGAAGATCACAGATAGAACTTGCTTTCTATATTGTGCCCACGTACAATCATTTCTTTTCTTACATATATATTTTTGTATTTTTATATATTTTATTGCTTTATATATTTTATATATTTTTTCATGTACAGTACCTTTCACCCTCCCTGCATATTTGTGCATGTGCGCATGGGGACGTGTATATGAGCATTATTGTGCGCGTATGGGTATATATACGTGCGTGTGTGCGTGTGTGCGGGTATGTATATGTGTACATGTGTATGGATGCATATATATGTATACATATAGGTGTGTGTATGGGTGTGCATGTATGTGTTTCACGCGAGTGTGAGTGAGCATATGCATATATGCACATGCATGTGGGTGTGCGTGCGTGCATGTGTATGTATGTACATGCTCGCATACGAGGATTCTATGAGCGTGGGTTTACCTTCGAGTATTTTTACTTTCTCCCTATTTGAGTAATTTCCATTTATTTAACGGTCATTTTCATAGCATTTTTATTTGTCTTGATAACTGACGAGATGCCGGAGCAGAATTCCACCCCGACATCCGAAACTCTGAGTTTTATTATGGCAACAGACTAATTATCACTTATTATATTATAGATAAATTCTTCTACTTACATAATATCGAGGTCTCATTCATTCT
>NC_068987.1:50647654-50649164 GCF_001194135.2 Octopus bimaculoides | reverse complement strand
TATATATATATATGTTATGGCAAAAGCACGGATAAGTTTTGAGTTTCACTCGTTTATACATATACATATGTGTGTGTGTGTGTGTGTGTGTGTGTGTGTGTGTAATTTTGAAGAAGGTTGTTGTGTAATACTGGAACAATGCGAGAAGGTACAAAATAAGCTAAAAAAGGAGAAGAGAACGAAACAAAAATTTTAGTTTTACTTTGTATTTCTATATTTCAGGGTGAATATCTCTTCTTCAGGACATTTGGTAAAAGCATGTAATTGGAAAAAGTCGTTGCTCAGATATATATATTCCTAAGTGTGTGTGTATATGTATGTACGTATGTATGTATGTATCTCTCTCACTCTCTCTCACTCTCTCTCTCTCTCTCTCTCTCTATCTATCTATTTACCTTTCTCCGAATTGATAGGGAAGATGAGAATGTAATTTTATCAAACTGCTCTTCCTGAAAAGGCTCGTATGATTACATGAAGCGCACGGAAAACTACTAAGAAGAGTACAAAGAGTGAAAAATTGTACTTGTATGTCTTTAGGGACGTGGCTTGATTTTACCTGATGCTTTACAGGAATGGAGCAGTGTAATATGAAACTCCAGCTGCCTTTAACATCGCAAGTATAAAATTTTAAATTAACAGAATGTCAATACCAAATGATACTACGGGCCTTGGTGAATCCCATTGTTCATGTAGTCCAGATAATAATGTTGTTAGGAAGGAAATGGAGCATGAGTAAATCTGTTGAGGCTGCAGAAAGCATTCTAGAAACGAAAGATATGAAAAGCGCGATGCAAAACATAGTTTTGTCTGGGACGGATATGAAACAATCGAATATCCTATAAGAAGAATACTGTAACCAGAAGAACAAAGGCGAGCAAGATATTGAATAAAGAGATATAAAATATAATATTAAAGTGGAGGAAAATGCGGTTAAAGCTGTGAACCTTGAGAGTCAAAGTCTACGCGTGGTATGCGAAAGAAATGTGTAAAGGAATCTACCACAAAGCATGTTGTGGAATGTTCATATGAGACACGAGAATGACAATGCTTGATACTGTCAGATGAAGTGGGATGCTGTGGGTCTCTAGCTACTTCTAGAAAGGCTTACCTGGCTAAATTAGATTTAAGATATTAGAACACAGAATTGCAAATTGCTTTCTTTGCAATGTTGGAAGAAACAGACGAGAGAAATATCAAGACTGAGAGAAGAGAAGAAATCTTTAGCGAAGTAGTAAAGCAAAATAGCTGTTGATTAGTAGGAAACCGCACAGATGACCTGGTTAAATGTAGTAGTTTCATGGATGATGGGGTGATAAATGTGCTACAGCGTGAGCGAAAGGAAGCCAAATATCTCCTCGTAGCAACAATGCTGCTCGATGCTACTAGAGTGAGCGGTAGTGTCGTAAGATGGCATAAACATTGTGACATTTATTCAAGAGCTTACGAGGAGAACGTCACGCATTGAAACTTCCCTGAAAGTGTGTGTGTGTGTGTGTGTGTGTGTGTATGT
>NC_068987.1:50644064-50646843 GCF_001194135.2 Octopus bimaculoides | reverse complement strand
CCTTTGAATTACAGGTACAAGAGAAACAGGAAGTAAGAGTGAGAGAAAGTTGTGGTGGAAGAGTACAGCAGGGTTCGCCACCATCCCCTGCCGGAGCCTCGTGGAGCTTTAGGTGTTTTCGCTCAATAAACATTCACAACGCCCGGTCTGGGAATCGAAACCACGATCCTATGACCGCGAGTCCACTGTCCTAACCACTGGGCCGTTGCGCCTCCACCAATGTGACTGGATGCTAGTTATATTTGACAAGCAGATACCACTGTAGTGTGTAGAAAAACAGGGAAACAAGGACATCACGCGTCTGTAGACCAAAATGTGAGCTCTGTATAAGAAACCTGAGGCGATGTCGTTCAATGTTTTCTTTCGAAAAACAACGAGGGGGTACTGAAAAGTTCCTGGCTGTGAGTAAAAGAAAATACAGGAAGATCAGTTAATTATGATTTTATTGAACATCTTCCCCTCTCAGCTTCACACCACTTATTGCAGCGACCCTTCAGTTTTTTTCTAAATCCTATAAAAGAACTAGGATGGGTGGGCCTCCAACCAAGCTTTACGCAGTATCCTTAAAGCCAAGAACTTTTCAACACTCCCTCGTACTCCGCAATGCAAGCCATGAACGGGATGTTGCCGTTGTTGTTCTTATTGTTGTAGTTACTGCTGCTGCTGCTGCTACTGCTGCTGTTTTTGTTATTTTTTAATGCCAAGGTAACCCCTTAATATCGCACACGTGTGCAAAATCCTGAGCTTTCTATCGCTTTATGGATATCTAGATTTGCTTTATCTAACGTGTATTTCCTTTATTTAAGACGGTTGGTATTTGAAGCACAATTGGGTCCTATTTCTAGCAGTTTGAGTATCCGTATACAGGCTCTTTTGTTGGCTCCTAAGTAAGGTGTCCAGATGTTGTTGATGATGATGATGATGATGATGATGATGATGATGGTGGTGGTGGTGGTTTTCTTTCATGGGACGACGACGAAGTCAGCAGCAGTGGCTGTGAGAATAATGAATAAAGGCAGCGAAAGCCATAATGCCGAATCTTCACAATCATTACCACGATGAAGAACTTGACGTTAACCCTGTCCATGACATAAAATCGGCGTGAGTGAAGTGGTACTGGTTGTAATGGTGACGATAGCAATGGTGACGGTGGTAGTGGCAGCTGTAGTGGTGACATTAGCGGCAGTGGTGATAGTGTTGGCGGTGGCAGCAATGGTGGTGTCGCCTTTTCTGTCATTGTCCTCTTTACAATTGCCAGCGGCTCGTTAGCTGTTGTTGTTACTGCTCTAGATTCTGCAGACAACTTCTTCGACTTTGAAGTAAAGCTATCATCATCATCATCATCATCATCATCATCATCATCATTGTCACTATCACCACCACCACAATCATCATCATTATCTTTATCATCATCAATAACAACAAAACAACAGCAACAACAGGAATAATGAAGAGTAACAACTTCGAAAACAGTTCTCAGATCCGTCGGTGTAGCTGTGAATCCATCCAATCAGGAAATTTCCACTGTGTTTAGATCATTAAAATCCACACATTTACCAATTCTACTTTATCTTTTCCCTTCGATTTTCTTTTTAACACTTTGATTTGTTCTGTTTTGTTCACTTATTTGTTTATTTAACTTTTGTCAACTTATTTTATTCACACATACATACACATATACACATACACACGCACGCAGACAAACTTCTTTTTTCATTATTATTGTGATTTTCCTTCTCTTTTCAAAGAGCGAAGCCGCTGCAGTCGATTATCAACCTACAGACTTAATCATGGCAAAACGAATCATCATCGACATATTATGTATATGCACATAGGTATATACATATATATTCATATATACATTTATATAGATGCATACATATATGTATGATAGATAGATAGATAGATAGATAGATAGATAGATAGATAGATAGATAGATAGATAGATAGATAGATAGATAGATAGATAGATAGATAGATGTACATATACATATAAATATAGACATACATACATACATACATGCATACAGATATCATATCATATAATGTATTATAGTATGCTATATCATATTATATTGTCTGTCCAAATCGCTAAAACCTAACTTGTGTTTCCATAACTTTCGCGTCTCGTCTACACAGTATGGAATTTCCAACAACCGTATCTGATGTTTGCTGTTTCGTCTACTGATAACGAAACTGCGAAAACTCCCATGTTGAGCAGTTGATGATGGGTGATTTTTGTAATTTTTCCATTTGTTTGTATTTTCAACCTTTGTGCTTAATTCCTCCCTTTTATTATATTCTGATACACAATTTTGTTTTATGTCTCGTCTATCACCTTCCCACTTCTACTTAGTCTTTGCCCTGTTCCTTTCGTTAGCTTACGTTCCAATTCAAGCTCAAACCTTATCATATACTCACTCCGTTTTCTGTCCATTGACGCACATAAACTCTATTGTCTTGTATTGTTTTGTTTTATTGTCATCGTAAAAGATTTGCGTTTCTTTATTTCTTTTTGCTGTCGTAGTTACTAAGGCATCGTTGATAAGAATTTAACCACGATTGTATAAAGTAATCTGTAGAAGAAGAAGAAAACATGAAGATGTAACCATCAATGGTTATTCTACTGCACGTGATCGTATGAAAGTGCGAAATGAATTTCTTTTTAACATATATATATATATATTTTCATTTCATTTCAAAGTTTCAGCTCAGAGCTGCGGCCATGCTGATGCACCACCGTGTGATATATATATATATATATATATATATATATATA
>NC_068987.1:50642881-50643918 GCF_001194135.2 Octopus bimaculoides | reverse complement strand
ATATGCGTATATTTATATATGTATATATATACAGGGTGTCCACAAAGTTTGGGTACATGGGGATTAACACATACGAAATTATTATTTCTTATATTTGTTTATGTTATGATTTTATTTACTCCATGTACCCAGACTTTGTGGACACCCTGTACATACATACATATATACATATATATTAGACAAGAACAGAAACAAAGCCAAGGCTGTGAGGATTTTTATGACATTTATAAGGAGATATAGACTTACAGCTAGGTATAAGAGTCATGGCCTTTTTTATAAAAAAGAAAGATATGCACATACAAATAAATGATTCGAGGTGGAATTAAGAAGTATAAAAATCATTATCATGAGTCAATATAGTAAGTCATACCGGTTTCGTCATCGCTGTTCACTGACTTTGAATCAACACCGATTTCCAAACGGTGTTGGGTCTAATAGTACTTGAGTGGAAAGATTGCTTGCAAGGGATATAAGCAGTTCTGAAAGTGATGTAATTAGGTTAATATGATTAATAGAGTATGAATGGTATATGAGATGTATGAGGATTAGTGGGATTATTGGTATTAGTAATGCTAGTAGTGTCCTGTATTAAGTTGTTTGTTCATGTTAAATTGTGTTTGATATTTATTAATGAAAGTTGCCTCTTTATTTAGTCTTTGCTGCACTGAGGTGTTCTGGGAACATTAATAAAAATGGTCAATTAGGAAGTTTGGTTTAAGGTTCTTAACACATCTATCTAAGTGTTCACGGAACTGTATCTATATATATTGTGGGAAGCGGATTTGTTCTTTGTGAAGCGTTGTTCTTCGTCTGAGGGACATTCGTGTTTGGCTTACATAGTGGTTTCCCCCACCTTTTAGAGTGTACAAAATTTCACTTCAAACAAGGTGAAATATTTAAGATAAAGTCAAATTTCACTTGTACCTCTGAAAAGCTAACCTATTACCTGTTTAGGTCGCAGAAACTACTATATCGGCCAAACACGAATGTCCCTCAGACAAAGAACAACGCTTTACAGTATATATATATATATATAT
>NC_068987.1:50640128-50642636 GCF_001194135.2 Octopus bimaculoides | reverse complement strand
GTGTGTGTGTGTGTGTATGTGTGTGTGTATATGTATGTAGATAGATAGATAGATAGATAGATAGATAGATAGATAGATAGATAGATAGATAGATAGATAGATATTAGTAAATCTATGAGAATTAGTTAATACAGTTTTAAAGTGTAAAGGTAATATTATTTTAATAAATTTTTTTTACAAACATGCTATGAAATCTTATATAAGGATGCTACTATCCTTTTGGGGTATTTGGTAGACGAAAACTGAAAGAAGCCCGTCGTATATATGCATATATATTTGTGTGTCTTTGTGTCTGTGTTTGTCCCCTCTCCTCCTCTTGACAACTGGTGCTGGTGTGTTTACGTATCCGTAACCTAGCGGTTCGCCAAAAGGAACCGTTAGAATAAGTATTAGACTTAGAAAGAATAAATCCTGGGGTCGATTTATTCGACTAAAACCCTTTAAGGAGGTTCTCCAGCATGGCTGCAGTCAAATGACTGAAACAAGTAAAAGAATATAAGAGAATGTGTGTGAGGATTGTGTGTTAGAAAGGGTTTACGTGCTACATGTTAAAAGTTCACTTAAATTGGACACCGTTCGAAGAAGGGGTGTGTGCGTTCATGGAATATGGAAGTGGCAGGGTCTAAGCGAAGGCGGCAGAAGGCAGCAAGGTGAACAATCGAAGAAAAAATGCATTAGAATAGACAGTAGTGGTGACAGCAACCGACCAAGAGTGAGACGGATGCGAGAAATGAGGGAGGGAAGAGAAACAGGCAAATTTTAGACATCGGACATAGAGAGGGATTTTGAGGTAGTCAATGGTGACATAGATGTCAAGGAAATTGACTGAGGAAGAGAAAATGGTGGAAGCAAGTTCATAGTGGGTGGAAAGAATCAACGAAATCAATGAAGGGGGTGAGTTGAGTGTGGGTGAGTTGAGTGTGGGTGAGTTGAGTGTGAGTGAGTTGAGTGTGGGTGAGTTGAGTGTGGGTGAGAGAGGTGGCTTATGTATAATCATTTATGTACCTGCCATAGTTCTGCAATAGGACCAGTCAACTGGATAAATATTTGAGCCTTTGTGGTAACCAGCAAACAAGTTAGCATTACTAGGACCCACCCTAGTTCCTATAGCCAAACCACGGAACTTTTGGTAAAATTTCTCACGGAAATAGAAACAATTCAAGATATAGACAAGCTCAGCGAGACAAAAGAGAGGAGAGATGCTGTACTTAATGTATTGAAATTGTCCAACAAATACTTGAGGGAAAAGACATTGCAGTGTGGGATGAGTAATCCATAAGGAATTAATATCCAGAATGAAGAAGAGGAGTGAAGTGCTACGAGAAAGAAGGAATCGAAGATGTGAAGAACATGATAAGAGACAAGACAGTGGTGGACTGGCAGTTGCGTGTCGATCTTCAAGTAATCGACTCATACAATTTCCCATCTCTCAGTCTAAGGTGTTATTTCATACTATGGCTCCGTTGCTTCTCATTAGTACAAAGAACATCACCTCATCTTCCACATCGGTTACTCCTCTCTTTCTCTCTCTCACTCATTCACTCTCTCTTTCTCACTCACTCTCTTTCTCACTCACTCTCTTTCTCACTCACTCTCTTTCTCGCTCCTTCTTTTCTCTTTCACACTCTCTCTCTCCCATACACACACGCACACACTTTTCCTCTCTCTCTCTCTCTCTCTCTATCTCTCTCTCTCCTATGAATAGCGTTGCCATGTTTACATAAATACACCCTACAACACTGCTACCATCCTCCCACATTGCACCGTACCATGACACGCAGATATCCCTCATTTGCTACACACACACGTTATACATCTTTACTCCCACATAAACTTGCTACATCACGCATAGGCACAAGCATAAGCACAAAACTCTGTGAGTGTGTGTGTGTGTGTGTGCGTGAGTGTGTGTGTGTGTGTGTGTGCGTGAGTGTGTGTGTGTGTGCGAGCGTGTGTACCTTCAAGAATAACTGTTGCCGGCAAAAATACGCGAACTTTATAGTCCTTGACACAGTGTAGATGATATTTATTATCTGTATAAATAAGAGCAAAGCGCATTTAACTACACAGAGATACCAATATTTTGATTTCTCCATTAGCCCACTCGTTTCTTCTCTTTTTATTTCTCTCTCTCTCTCTTCCCCTCATTCTCTTTTTTCCCCTTTTCCTTAACTATTCTCACTATGACTCTGATTATATCACTTCCGGTCAAGCTATCCCACTCCTCAACTTGTTTACACAAACCCTGCTATGTAAACAAATATACGAGGTGGTGCTGAAAAGTTCTTGGCTTTGGATAAAAGAAAATACAGGAGGATCAGTTGATTATGATTTTATGTAACATATTTCCCTCTCAAATTCACACACTTATTGCAGCGGTCCTTCAGTTTTTCTAAGCCCGGTAAAAGAACTCGGAAGGTTGAGCTTCCAATTAGGCTTTTCCCGATACCCTTAAAGCAAAGAACTTTTCACCACCTCTCGTAAATACGGTGTCGTTTATCTAGATCG
>NC_068987.1:50638175-50639811 GCF_001194135.2 Octopus bimaculoides | reverse complement strand
GTATTGGTAACACAATTTAGGAAACTTATGAAACTTGGGATTTTTTTTTAATCTGGGGAACAAGGGCCGAATTTCCATATGTGAGCATTTTAAGCTAAAACATAAAAACGGGTATCGGCTGGGTGAAAAGAAGGTAGTTGAGACTTTGTTGGAAGTGTATTGGTAACACAATTTAGGAAACTTATGAAACTTGGGATTTTTTTTTAATCTGGGGAACAAGGGCCGAATTTCCATGTTTGAATATTTCAGACTGAAAACACAAAAATTGACATGATTTGAGTTAGGTGACGATTGGAAGTTGGTTGAGGGCTCATTAGAAGCGAATTGATCAAACGATTATGAAAATTTATGAGCTCATTGGTCTGGGCTCAAATCTCCATAAATCTAAGGACCTAAACATCTTCTTCGAATTTTGAACCCAAAACACCTAAATGGGTATAATTGGATTAAAATGAATAACAAATGCGATTTACTACAAAAATAAGCTTAACGTCATTTTAAGTAATCATCAGATGTTACACCAGTACTAGCCACATTTTTGTGTTTACAGTGACGAATTCAGGATCCATATACATCACATAATCTTCAAAAAGGTGAGCCTACATTTTCTCATCAAGGATCAGTGGATGAGACATAATCCACATCCTCTTCAGAGTATCAACGATGTTTATCACTTAAGAAATCTACCGTGATAAATTGGTTCTAAATTCTTAAAACTTTATTGTATTCTACTACTTCCATTCTACTATCATCTAAGTTTCCAAGTCCTTCACCGTCATTTAGCTCAATCATTTTTCAGAAATGGCCTAGAACTTTATGCAATGTCGGAGTGATACTTAGCCAGTGTCCAGGTACATGTTGATTGTGGAATCGAGGAAAATTTTCAAAAAGAAAAATGTGAAGATCTGTGCCCTTACTGTGCCAGCTTATAAATGACGGAAAAAGGCATTCCAGCCATGACCTTACTGTTTTTTTACTCGTTCATAGGACTGTCTTTTACTCATTCATGGTTTATATAATATAAACCAATGCGACCTTCTATTGTTCTTATTTTAGGATAGTAGGGTTTCAGTTGCGAGACATTTGGCTGGTGTTTCTAGTAGATCCAATGACCACTCAGAGTTTTCCCATTTTTTGATGATCGTGTTTGGTTGGCGGCGGCGACGGTGGTGATGGTTGTGGTGGTCTTTTATACACAGTAGTGACGGTAGTGATTATAATGAGTGACTTTAGTGATGGATTGTAATGGTGATGGAATGGTTGTGGAGGTGACGATGGTGGTGATGGTGATGATGGTAATGGTGGTGGAAGTGGTAGTAGAAGTAGTGGTAGCAGCAGTGATTGTAGACGCCTTGACACACTCGTGTAGGCACGGTTTGCCTTCCTGGTAGACACTCCCAGTCTACGTTAGTGGCAAAAACGGTGACGATGACGGTGGCAGAGGGGCGAAGGTGTTGGTCGTAGTGAGGGGCATTGCAGCTGGTACTGGTGGCGCAGCAGCGTAGTTGTGGTGTTTCTGTTGAAGAAGGGCGTGGTGATGAAATGTTCTGACGAAATAAGGGGCCAAACCACAATTATACTAATGTATTCCGCGTTTTTGATGTTGGTGGTGGCGGTGGTGGCGGTGGAGGTGGTG
>NC_068987.1:50636766-50637574 GCF_001194135.2 Octopus bimaculoides | reverse complement strand
GCGTAGGAATATGGTAACATCATATATAATGATTTGAGAACGGACGATGAAAATTGAGGCAATCTTGAGGCAGAAGGGGGAGGAGGAAGAGGAGGAGGGGTGAAGGGGAGGGGAGGGCAGAAATAAGAAGAAGAAGAAGAAGAAGAAGAAGAAGAGGAGGAGGAGGAAGAGGAGGAGGACGGGGAAGAGCGGGTAAAGAACAGGAACAACAAGAACAACAATAACAACAGCGACAACAGCAACAACATCAGTAACAGCAGCAACAAGAAAGAAAATAAACTGAAGGATTAAGAACTACAAGAAGAAGCTGAATCACACAAATGACAGGTATTATGACGACGACGAAGAGGACGCACAGTCATAATGACGATACTGACAAGAAAGACAGTGCCGACGTTGCCAATAACGACGACGACAACAACGAAGATAGCAGGAACGGCATAAGAACCATGAAGACTGTAAGAAAATGAGAAGTAATCTCAAAAGCAAGCAACAATAACAACAATAATTATATAAAACAAAGATTAGGAGAACGGTCCACAATAAGCACAGTAACAAGAACAAAAGAAACCACAATGAGAATTACTGCAAAAATACAGAAAAACGATAGACATGGTTTTAGTAAAACTACAACAAAAAGAAAAAGAAAAACAAGTAAAGGAATAATGGAAGTAAAAAACAGCATTTAAAAAAATATATATCATTATGAAAGTGATCTCAGAATTCCAGATACAAAGGTGGTAAATGGAAGAAAATAATGAAATAAAACAATAAATAAAAAAATAAGCAAAAACATGAAAGAACTAAA
>NC_068987.1:50631782-50632866 GCF_001194135.2 Octopus bimaculoides | reverse complement strand
ATGCGTGTCGAGGGTAGCGTTCCAATCCCCCACTAAAAGTAAAGGTCGAGACGTTCCCAGGAAAACCTCTAGACGTCGAAAGAAATCTGGCTGGCCTGTTAAGGACGGTGTATAAACTGTTATCAGTCGAAAAGCACACCCATTTCTGCCATCGACATCCAAGACGACCAGCCTACCCTCTGGGTCTAGACTCTTCCGAACAAGCATTGCGATGCCACCTACGCCCATTCTCGGCAGACACGGAGAAAAATAAATGTCGAAATGTGCGCCGAACATGTGCTGGTGTACCCACGGGCTGTGGAGTCTGGTCTCACTGATGGCTATGCTATGCAGATTTTGTGACTTGATATCGTTTAACAGATAGCCTAGTTTCCAAGGCGACCCCAAGCCACGTGCATTTATACTGCTTATTTTGAGCATGTTCCTATCGAAAGGAAGACGAAAGAGAAAGAGAGAGAGAGTCACTTACTGTCCGAAAGTAAGTGACTCTCTTTCTCTTTCGTCTTCCTTTCGTGGAGAGACAGAGAGACAGAGACAGACAGACTGATGCATACATACATTAATACATACATACATACATACATACATACATACATACATATACAATTATACGTATTAGAAAACCAGTGCATTCCCGTTGGTATTATTGTCCTCGTTGGTATTATTATTCAGAATGAATAATTATTTATGTCTATATATATATATATATACATAAAATCTTTTGTATCTCTGTTCCCAATGCATTCTCAAATGGCTCTACCAATTCTAATCAAATTTTACATGGTAATACCATCACACCCCAGGAGTGTCAACAGGTAATATTTTTTTTAAAACAATGCAACATTGGCACTGGTTTCGTATTACGTCTCGGCACAGGTTCCGTATTACGTCTCAAAAACTCGAAGAATAAAAGTAAAACGTTCGACAGAGTAAGTTATAAATAGTTTCACTTTTATATTTCACTTTTATTACTTTCACTTTTAATACTTTCACTTTTATTCTTTCACTTTTAATACTTTCACTATGTGTGTGTGTGTGTATATATATATATATATATATATATATATATATATATATATATATA
>NC_068987.1:50624204-50631186 GCF_001194135.2 Octopus bimaculoides | reverse complement strand
CCTTTTCGGTAAATTCTTTTGTTTACACACAAGATATATGAGTTACTTCCTGTAAAACTCAATGTTGCCAAGAAATTGACATTATTATAATACTGATAAATATTTTATTCTAGGTTTGGCTATCATGTCTTTATTCAGGGTATCTCGGAATACTTTATCAAATGTATCTTTTTTCATGGTAGCTAGGATTACTTTATCGAATCTGCCTTTATTTGGCGTATCTCACACTACTTTTGTTGAAAGGATGTTTTTATACTTTCAAAACTATATATATTTGAAGACTTGTCGGCTATTCTTAGCGGATCTAGCGACCACATTGAAGGTTCCCTCAGTGTTGTTGTTTAGCTCTGGACCAACCCTGATCGATCAGACTTATGATGAAAGACATTCCATTTGAGATCATCCTGCCTTTTTCCTATTTGCAGGAAATTCAAGATCACGTTATCCAGCGTTTCTTTATTCTAAAACGGCGGGATATCATTTGAAGGAGACTTAATGACTATTGATAGCGAGTCGAATAACCATATAGATGGTTGTGTCGGTGAATTTAGTGATTTCAAATTTTGGCACAAGGCCAGCAATTTCAGGGGAGGGGGTTAAGTCGATTAACTAGACCCCAAGGCTCGACTGGTACTTATTTTATCGACCCTGAGAAGATTAAACGCAAAGCTGACCCCGGCGGCATTTGAACTCAGAACATAAGGACAGACGAAATGCTGTTAAGTATTTTTCCCAGCGTAATAACGATTCTACCAGCTCCCCGTCTTCTCTCGGTGAATTTATTACTGGAAAATAGTTTAGTCATTGGAAAACAAAGTTAGCTTCAACAGAAATTATCTATGAAAATGAAAGATAAGCATAGTTCCATTTCTTTACTGAACAATATTTAGCCTAGCTTTCTACTGACTGTACTCCCACGTATGCTATGATTAATGAGAAAGCAATATATAAAGATGCTTATCTAAAAACAAAAAAAAAGAGCATCTCCTCTATTATCGGCAAACTATAAGCTCAAATATACAGAGAAAAAATATTTGAAAACCGTATTGAAGCCATCAATATAAAATTGAAAGTTTACCTAAAAAAATTCATTGTTTCCAAAGACATATTTTATTAATGGTGTCAGAAAATTAACTGAAAGCTCTCCATAATTTCCGGATTGTCATATTAAGGGCAATCACCTTTTTTATTTTTTTATTTTTCGTGGCTTTGATTAATGAACAAGCAAGACAAGAGCAAATCGAAACATATGTATATAAAGTGTGTGTGCGTTCATTTGCTTGTTCTTAGATACGATTGTGGTGGCGGACGCAGGCGATGATAATGGAAGAGGATGATTATGATCAAGATCATGATCGTGACCATGGCGGTTGTGGTGGGGGGGGGACGATGCTGACGACAGTGATGACGTTGATGATGGGCTGGCAGAATCGTTATCACGCCAGACAAAATACCGAACGGTATTTTGATCGTCTTTACGTTGTGGGTTCAAATGCCGCCGGGGTCGACTTTGCTTTTCATCCTCTCGGAGGTCGATGAAGTAAGTGCCAGTTGAGCACTAAGTTTGATTTAATTGACTTAGCCCCTCCCCTAACGATGACGTTGATGATGATGATGATGATGATGAGTGTTGATGATGATGATGATGAGTATTGATGATGATGATGATGATCATGATCATGATGATGATGTTCTTGATAATGAGGGGACGACTCGACAATAACGATGGCGTTGGTGATGATGATGATGATGATGATTGTCTTGATGATAATGATGACGATGATGATGATGATGATGATGATGATGATGATCTTGATAATGAGGGGACGACTCGACAATAACGATGGCGTTGGCGATGATGATGATGATGATGATTGTCTTGATGATAGTGATGACGATGATGATGATGATGATGATGATGATGATGATGATGATGATGATGATGATGGTGATTGTTTTGATGATAATGATGACGATGATGTTGATAATGATGATGATGGTTATGACTGTTATGATGACAATGAATATGATGATGTTGACGATGACGACGACGACAACAACGAAGATGAAGCTGGTGATCTATATGTACTGTGGAGCTACGAATGAACTAAGAAAAAAAAAATAAACAGATACATATATATCAGCCCACTTTCGTTTTTATGCTTTTATTTCCAATCAGTCATTAAGAAAGAAGAGAAAAGATAAAGCAATTACAAAACAAGAACAATTTCTGCTGTTAAAAAGAAATATTGATCCACTACCTCAATAAGTATCAATCACTCCAGAAATTCAGTAAACGGATGTGGCATCGAGATATCCACCATTTGTTAATACCAAGATAACACGTCGACTTTGATAAAGTTGTTATAAATGACTTTCACATTGAGTGTAGAGTGAGCAGCTTTACGTGTTATCAGAATCCTTCGTTCCTTTCTGTGACTTTAATCTACCTATCTGCTTTATAGACGATACGTTTCTAGACTACAAAGTCGTAACTATCCCACCACGTGTTTCTAGGGGAGCAGATAATGAACACACTTTAGTGGTTTCCTTTTATACAAGAGGAGCCTGACTATGAAAGAGTGGTGCTAGAGCTGCGAAATGTTGCATGCATTAATTTCAACTCTTTTTATTAATAACTGCATTGTTTCTTTCTATCTAAACTGACATCTGACTGTTCAAAGAAGATTTCAAAAGTAACTGGTAACGACCTCTCCTGAAAATTGTGGTATTATCAAGTTTGTTGTTGGCACTCCGTCGCTTACGACGACGAGGGTTCCAGTTGATCCGATCAACGGAACAGCCTGCTCGTGAAATTAACGTGCAAGTGGCTGAGCACTCCACAGACACGTGTACCCTTAACGTAGTTCTCGGGGATATTCAGCGTGACAGTGTGACAAGTCTGACCCTTTGAATTACAGGCACAACAGAAACAGGAAGTAAGAGTGAAAGTTATGGTGAAGGAGTACAGCAGGGTTCGCCCCCCGTCCTCTGCCGGAGCCTCGTGGAGCTTTAGGTGTTTTCGCTCAATAAACACTCACAACGCCCGGTCTGGGAATCGAAACTGCGATCCTATGACCGCGTGTCCGCTGCCCTAACCACTGGGCCATTGCGCCTCCACGGTATTATCAAGTAGCTGCAGAAAAAGGGTTTAGCCCCCAACTTCATTCATTTTGACATTGTTACTATATTAGGGTTGCTTCTCGAGGCGATAACACCTGCCGGTGTTACGGCAGCGCGTCCGAAACAATCTCCCACATCAGTGGCCAGTGTCCGCGCCTAAAGATGCAGAGGCTGGCCAGACACACACGAATCTGCCGGCTGGTGGCTAGGGAGGCCGAGCGTTACGGTTAGGTAGTCGGCTGGGAGCCGGTCTACCGCGTACCTGGGACCTAGCCCTGCGATGGAAACGCAGGGAATCGTGGGCTCGAAGTACACGCAACTGTTTACGGGACTTACGGTTAGACCAATGGGAGCCGCGAGATGTACGATGCGGCATTGATTGCCTACTGGTCGGACAGCGAAACCGAGTCACTGACGGGTACGACAGCGACAGAGATCCGGCATGGCAACGGGGAACACTCGAACTCGATAGCAACGGAACACTACAACTGTTGATCGTCACCTAACGACCCTGGCGAACGATCTGAACCAATATCACGAACGCAGGTCTACGTAGAAAACTTGCTCCCAACCGACTATCCAACCGTAACGTTCGGCCTCCTTAGCCACCAGCCGGCATATTTGCAGGAAATTCAAGATCACGTTATCCAGCGTTTCTTTATTCTAAAACGGTGGGATATCATTTGAAGGAGACTTAATGACTATTTATAGCGAGTCGAATAACCATATAGATGGTTGTGTCGGTGAATTTAGTGACCCTGAGAAGATAAAACGCAAAGTTGACCCCGGCGGAATTTGAACTCAGAACGTAAGGACAGACAAAATGCTGTTAGGTATTTTGCCCAGCGTAATAACGATTCTACCAGCTCCCCATCTACCAGCCGGTATATTCGTGTGTGCCTGGCCAGCCTCTGCGTTTTTAGGCGCGGACACTGGCCACTGGTGTGGAAGTTTGTTTCGGACGCTGCCGCAACGCCGGCAGGTGTTATCACCTCGGCCTCCACGAGTCAGGTACTCCCGAGTGGCATTCCACGGGTCAGGCACTCCCAAGTAGCACTCCTCAGAAATCCCACCTGTTTCCGATCGGGTCAGACTTGAAGGCGGCCACACATACTCCCTGGACGGGCTGGGACGCCCAACTCTTCTCTCGAGTGTCACTTTAGCAGACATCGTCTGCGTCAGTCCATAGAGGAGACTGAGAAGATAATACTACTGAAGGAGGAGGAACCTTTGACGAAGCTCGGTAGAGCATAGCTGCTCAACGTTGGACACGTTTTCCCATTGGTCGCCAACATATAATTCACCGTTATTTCTAGCCCACACACATCTTAACTCCAATAACACAACCTTTATATTTGATATTGAAGAAACCCTTCCAAAGTCGTTTATGCTACTCGTTTTGTTGTCTTTAGAGATGTGATATCTTTTACAAAAACTCCTCTAGCTTATCTGTTATCAACCGCAGCACAATGCCGTATTGTTAGGGATTAGGTGGAACAAAACCTATTGGTGTCTAACCTTATCATTGGCTCCCTAACTACCATTTATTATTCATAATTCTCCCGTGTACCTAATCTGTCAACCAGAGATTTCTGAGCAGAAATACGTTGAGACTCTAGAAACTAAATTGTTAACCTAAGTTTGTTTGGATTTTAATCAGAAGAATTGAGTCATTAGTCCTACAGGTGTGTGTGTGATGAACTTAGGTTAACTACTCAATTAAGTCTGATCTACAAATAGAAGGATTCGAACTGCGAAATTAAACGTATTGAGATATTGTGAAGCGTATTAAGCAACAAAATGAAAACGTTGGTCAAGCACAATTATTCCCCTACGTTAGACGACAATAAATGCTGTAATTAATATACATTCTACCGCCTACAGTTGCTTCTGATCTTGTATCACCTCACGAAAGTGTTAGATTAGTATCTATCAGGGAATCAGAGCTGATATACGCTCACAAGTTCTTTCCAATGACAGGAGCCAGGCGCTTGAAGTCATGTCGGTACAGCGTCCAAGTTTCACAAGCGTAGAGAAGAGTTGACAAACGTAGAGAAGAGGACAATAGCATGGAAGACCATGATCTTTGTCCGGATGGTCAGTGATTGATTGAGGAATACACGCTGGCTGAGTCTATCGAAAGTGGTGTGCGCCGCCCTGATCCGGTTTCCAAGTTCTTTTCACAATGACGTTCATTTAAAGTATGGGAAATTTTGTAATCAATCGGATTCCCATACTAAACTATAATCTAACACACTATATACGAGATCTCTGTATACGAGACAGCGTGACATGATACGTGATGGCTCTACCTCTAGAAATAGCCATAAAATTTCACTCAAATTGTATATCTTCTTGAACAAGAAAGGAAACATTAGATAATATCGTCCATGACACACAATGCTATTGAAATGGTATATGTTTATTATATAAATGCATATACATGTGTGTATATATATATATATATATAAGATTTAGATTTAGATTCAAAATTGAATATGGTACTTATGTTTAGGCACCAGAATACAGTATGGTATTATCCAAAAACCATTCTAAAAGCAAGGTGATCAAAAAATCAAAATAAGCAACACGGATTTTAAAGATGATTGCAGTACGCACGTTTCATGCTACTCCATTTATTTAAGTAATGCGAGCATTACATATATATATATATATATATATATATATATATACATATTTGTTTTGCAAGATTTTTGATGTGAAATCGTGTGTTGAAACAGATGTTGTTGTACTTGGGGATGGTCATATTGCCAGTTTAGCCAATAAAAACACACGCACTGTATATTTGGTGTTAATTTGCTTCAGCTTTATATTACATTAATCTTAATCTTATTTCGGCCAGAGTTCTTTCGTCACACTTCTGTGACCTCATCAGTGGTCCTTTGTTTCCTTCCTTCTTATGTGTGTCTCACCACCCTGTTTCTCTTTGTACATGGCCGCCAAATTCAACGAAATCCCACTGGACTCACCTTCCATCAACATGCTCTATCACTTGGATGGCGGACTCTTCAATCTCACATGTCTCTGCGCAAAGACGAGGACCTCCGCCATCTCAGTCCGTGAAATACAGTATGTTGACGACAATGCCACCCCGAGCCGGATCGTAGATGGCCTACAAAGGACGGCTGATCTTTACAACGCGGTTTATGAACGCTTCGGGATGCAGGTAAACATGTTAAAGACCAAGACCCTGATCCAACCTGCACCAGGCCAGAACATTGGCATCAACGCCCAAACCCTAGAGGAAGCTGAACACTTCTCATACCTTGGGAGTATTCTTTCGAAGACACCCACGTGTGAAAAGAACTTGGAAACCGGATCAGGGCGGCGCACACCACTTTCGATAGACTCAGCCAGCGTGTATTCCTCAATCAATCACTGACCATCCGGACAAAGATCATGGTCTTCCATGCTATTGTCCTCTTCTCTACGTTTGTCAACTCTTCTATACGCTTGTGAAACTTGGACGCTGTACCGACATGACTTCAAGCGCCTTGAATGCTTCCGGCAATCCAAGCTACGACAGATCCTCAATATTCGATGGGAAGATCATATTACCAACAATGAGGTTCCTCGCAGCGCCTCACTACCAAGCGTCGAAGCCACCATTCTTCGGCATCGTCTCTTCTGGGCAGGTCATGTCCAGCGTATGGAGCTCTTTCGTCTCCCGACGATCATACTCTGCAGAGAACCTGCAATCGGAACAAGACCTTGAGGAGGTCCGAAATTCCGTTTTAAAGACCAGCTCAAACAGACCCTGGCTCAAATTAATATCCAGTCATCGTCATGAGAACAGATTGCCATGGATAGGACAGACTGGAGGACTGTTATCCGCAAT
>NC_068987.1:50619360-50621860 GCF_001194135.2 Octopus bimaculoides | reverse complement strand
GGGATGGGGAGGAAATATATTAGAAGACTTGTGGAAGAGAGAGTCGAGGCCGAAATTTTGAAAAGAAAATCCTGTCGCATTTTTAACATAATCATTCTCTCAATACTTACGGTTAAATTTAGAATTAATTTTTACCTTAATTGTTTTTCTTTCTTTCTTTGCAGATTATTTTGTATTATAGGGTTAAATACGTATCGATTTTACCTTTCCAAAATGGGTTTAGATCAAATCATACTAGACACTGCTTATGTATGAATTCAAAATGAGCTCTTCAGCAATGCAGCTTTTTGTCTATGGAATGAAACTTTAAGTATCTGGACATGCCAACAACAGTTTGGTTAGCTTTGCTTAAGAAATGTTTCTCTCGCAGACTCCTTTCAATCTGGACAACAAAATTCTGCTAATATTGAGCTTCTGAAAACTGTAGTTGAGGAAAATCCAGAGCAAACTGCATGAGAAATAGCAAAACAGTTCAATTCAAGTCACACCTCGATGGTAAAACAATTTCTGATGCTCGTCATTGAAGAGTGAGTACTCTATAACCATATCCAACGAAAACTATGGTGGTTAGCACCTAATGAGAAAGGCGTCTCCATCCGCAAACTAGGTCTATGCTGAAAAATTTATGCGTTTTACTTGGTAGGATATGAAGGAGGTAGTCTCCCATGAAGTGTTAAACCAAAATGAAACAATGCGGGAAAGCACAAAAAAGGCACCCACCATCGGTCAATCTTAAACGGGTGTTGCTCTTACACAACAACGCAAGACTACATATTTCCCAAGTAACTCAAGAAAAGATTATGGTAGTAAATATGGAAGTTTTGCCTTCATTCTCCTTATTCTCCGGGTCTTGCGACATCTGGCTACCATCTCTTCGGATCATTGCTACATTTCTGAGAAGGAAAACTTTTTATGGATCTTTCTGATTTGGCGGGCGCCACTTTTTATTTATGTTTTATTTAGTGTGTTTTCTACCGAAACACTTTAAAACTTCGCATACTTGTATATTTTGTCTTATAGAACAGAGAAAAAAATTTTATATTCGAAGTTATTTCATGTTAAAAGTTGTCGTATTTCGCTAATTTCAACCAATCATTGACGTCTATTGAGGTGAAAGCAATTACTGCTGTGGAATGTAAACAACAGGTTCTAGCGGTGTAATGGGATCTTTTCCCTTGAGTAAAATTAGTGCCGTTGTTTGTCAACAACAACTATCGGCGGTACTGTTATGTATGACATCGTTCGTGCGTTTGTACTGGTTTTAGCTTTAGGGTTTTAGGGTTAGGGTTAGGGTTAGGATTAGGGTTATGAGTATTTTTGCCCAATTTGGTGAAAATCTGTTCAATACACCGCCACATATTTCACCAAATTTGGCAAAAATACTCAATCTTAACCCTAACCCTAACCCTCAATAACACTAAGAGAAAAAGATGTTTTATATGACACATTCTACCAGTGTCCCAAGTTTTAAAGTGTTTCGTTAAGAAAACAAGTGGCGCCCGCCAAATCAGAAAGATCCCTTTTTATTAATTGAAAATTGGTTAAAAAGGATCTTTGCTTTAAAACCTAAAGAATTTTGCACCCGAGGGATCAACAATTTGCGAAATAGAAGGGATTATTTTATCAATTAGGAGAAATATCATCTTGATAAATTTGTCTATAATACAGCTTTACAATTTCCTCTACGACGAACGACAGCCAATTGTTTTTCTTTTTTTTTTTTCAACCAAAATCGATTAATCCTAATGATTCCAGTTAATCGACTGCTGAAGTCAATTCACGACACTATTTCAAGTACAACCAGAGATTTCCTGAAAATTATTTCTACTGCAATAATTTCGATTTCATTGTCTCAATCAACATCAATATAGCCAGTCAACAAAACTGTCTCAAGATTCGCCTCTAATTAACTAAATAAGCCAATGAATTTTAATTCTTCCACTGCGAACAATTGGCATCGGAAAAGTTCTTTTCAATCAATTTAGTTCACTTCTTTTCATCCTATTCTTCATGACCAAACAACGAAGTCAAAATTGTTGAACACTATTGTATAAAGGTGTTAGATATTTATGTATAAAATGTGGTGTCGGCGCTGGTGGTGATGACGGTGATATTAATAGTGGTTTTAGTGTTGCTGATGTTGATGGTGTTGGTTAATGGTTTGTGTTTTCAGCAGCGCTGGTACTGGTTATGCTAGTGAGGTCGATGATGATGGCGGCGCGGCGGCGGCGGTGGTGGTGGTGGTGGTGGTAATCGTGGTGAAGGTAATGTCATTAACTTTCATGTTATTTTGCTAGTGACTGACGGAACGAAAATATACCGGACTTACAAGGAATGTGTTGACACGAACTGCCGCAAGAATTTTATTAACAAAATTGTTAGAGCTAAAGATTATAACAAGTTTCTCTGTTTATCTATTTGTCCATTTCTCTCCCCGTCCCTCCTTCTCTCCCTCTCTCTCCCTCTCTTTCTCTCTCTCTCTCTCTCTCTCTCTCTCTCT
>NC_068987.1:50618478-50619260 GCF_001194135.2 Octopus bimaculoides | reverse complement strand
ATATATATTATGTAATAGTCCTTTCAATTACTAAAACAGCAGGATTTTATTCGAGGATGATTTGTTTGGAATATCTGGCAGATCCAGTAAGTTATGTAAGGGCTCCATTTTTTAAACGCTCTTCTTAGCACCTACAAGGTTGTGTCGTTGTTGCTAGATATTTGGTGCTATTTGTGACGCTTATGGTTGAGGTGCGACTGGTGATGATGGTGGTAGTGGCGTTGGCAGTGTTTACAATGGCACTGGTGTTTTGTTTGTAAAAATTTACGATAGCTATTACGAACATTTCAAGAATTTTACATGATATTTCAAAATAGATTAAGATCAGATGTCAGCAGATAGACGTTTGTAAATAGATTTTTTTAACAATCTCTCTAGCATTCATGTTACGTTTCTTTTATATATTTTTCGAAAAAAAAACTACTTTGTGCATTTTATTTTTTATCTTTTTTTTATTTTTTTAATATCAGAGATTCAGAATGAGCAAGAGCAATTTTATGAAATAATTTTTTTTAAACTAATATAATTTTTAAGAAGACTATATAGGTCGTTTCACATGAAATGTCGTATTTGAAAGGCAACAAGAAAATGTTTCTGAAGTGTTAGAGAACTGATTTATTTAACCAAAGTATGATCCATGTTCATTTATGACGTTTACCCATCGTTTCTCTATGTCATATATTCCATCTTTAAAACAAAATTCATCTTTTGCTATGATAAACTGTCCGAAAACTTCAACTACCTCTTCTCTATTTAAGAATGTTTTATTACTTATGAAAAGC
>NC_068987.1:50614306-50617234 GCF_001194135.2 Octopus bimaculoides | reverse complement strand
TTCTATATTTATAAACTACACCATGTGTCTCCACTCGACCTTCTTTTTTGATATTTTCTGTTATCAAAAATAAGGTAAGTTTTGTTTTCTTCGGTAACTGAGATATCTGAAGTGTATGATTACATTTTGTTTCTATGTTTGTTTAGTTGAATTTATAAATAATATTTTTATTCTCAAGAAACTGAAACTGAAATAACAGTTTTCTACTTTCTCAGAAAGTGAAATAACTCTTGCTTTCAAACGAATTATATATACATACACGCACCCATGCACATAACTATATATATACTGATATATATATATACATATATATATATATCGATCTAATACATCACTACAAACACGGTACTAATACTTTCATGCTTTACGATACTTTAAATTGCCATATTTATAAACTCGACCTTTTTTTTGATATTTTCTATAGCGAACTATTACCAAAATAGTGTGAGTTTTGTTTTCTTTGGTAACTGAGATATTTGAAGTGTATGAATACATTTTGTTTCTATGTTTGTTTAGTTGAATTTAGAAATAATATTTTTATTCTCAAGAAACTGAAACTGAAATAAGTTTTCTACTTTCTCAGAAAGTGAAACAATTCATGCTTTCAAATGAATTATGTATGCATACACGCACACATGCACATAACTATATACAGACTGTCCTCATTTAACGACCGAGTTACGTTCCAATAGCCCTATCGTTAAGTAAATTCGTAGTTAAACGAATATTCATAGGGTACGTATTTTTTTATGGGTATAGTGTACTGTACGTACATATAAAAACAGAATACCGTACTGTATAAAGTATATGCAGTACAGGGCCAAGAATCACTAACATAAATTGTTGAAAAATGAATAAGTAACAGTAAAATTATCACAAAAGATGATGGAAAAAAGAGACAAAATAGTAATATAGGTACAGAGAGCGTCACTGTGTTGCTTGGCTGACCACAAGTGGGAGAGTGTCGGAGGGTGAGGCTAGGTGAGCGCACAATACGACAGTCAAAGTTCTTAAGTTTTTATATTTTGTAAAATATGTAATGACGGCTCATAAAGTTCGTCGTAACTCCGAGTGGTCGTTAAATAGGTAGGTCGTTAAATAGGTAGGTCGTTAAATGAAGACAGTCTGTATATATATATTCATACATACATATGTCAAAAGGATGTGTTATAATACTATTCCACAGCCATACCAACAGTTCAACATACCTCCATCATCCATCATCAGCTGCCCCACAAATATCATTATGGTTTCGACACCTGGGCAGTACCATTCAATCCGGCAGTGTCAACAGCACTAAAATAAGTGTTGTTTGGGAACAAACAAACCAAAGGAACCACAACTTTCAAACACATTTACCCAGTGTACAACCGTATCGATAAATAAATTCCATAAGTAAATTACAACCCCTCCTAAATACGTAACCAAACAGCGACAACTCTATTAAGACATAAAAAAATTATAATTCCTACCGTCTTCCGTAGTGTAATATAAACGTAAAGCTTAAAAATCACATTATTTCAATCAATCAATATATAGGCAGGATTAAACACTAACCTGGCTAAAACTACAAGAGACATTTAAACCAATTTACATTGTATTGGTATTAATAGTAAATTGCAATAACTAAATTATATGCTAAATTGCGATCAAGTCCATGTAAATAATAATCCCACCGGTTTTCCATAGATACAACTATAATGCAAGTTCATACCTTATAAAATTTTTTCCTAAACAAAACACGATTGAAATTAATTTAACTAATATTTTTGTGAGTGAAATACATTATTTCATCATTCGAAAGTTAATAATAAAACACTACATACTCATAAATATATCACCACTATAAGTTATAATATTAAATTACCAGTCACTAATATACACTTAAATTTCGAGAGATAGATAGATAGATAGAGAGAGAGAGAGAGAGAGAGAGAGAGAGAGAGAGGGAGAGAGAGAGAGAGAGAAAGAGATGTATCTACATATACTCATATATTTGTAGAGAGAAAAGGAAACCATGATGGTCCTCTGGAGGATTTTCGTCTTCAGCCGTCTGGATCATTGCTCCCAACTTTGTTCAACCAAGCAGTGTAAAATTAACGACGGGACACGAGGCGATCCAGCGAAAGTACTCAAAGAAGATCGACACAGTACGACTTATCAGCTACTGGGATACACTGAAAGAGTTAAGACTACTCAAAGAACGAAGGCGGGAAAGGTATACAGTAATATATCTGGATATTCCTAGAAAAACTTGTGCCAAACTTTGGCTTTGTCAGTTGCACAAACTGCATAGTACCAAAAATCCCAACATTGCCATCAGGATACAAGATCAGATACTGCAACAGCTTGGGCTTCAATAACCCACAGTTTTTCAATATCCTCCCATAAAGCCAGAAAGACCTGCATAGCGTGGATGTAGACGTTTTCAAAACAAAACTGGATCTCCTTCTGTCAAGAGTTTCGGATGAACCTACCTCAAGGCAAAAAACACAGATGAGGGCAGCAACGTCAAACTCCCACATCCACCAAATGTCACATATCAGAGGAGGTTTAGCGAAAGTCTAGCAAAGCAAACGGCGATGCTCCAGCATGGCTGCAATTCTCGGACTAAAACTAAAATAGAAAAGGATTAAAATGATAGGATCTATTTTAAAACAGGGGCACCAGTTTTCATTTATGTTTTATGTAGTGTTTTTGGTACCGAAAGACTTTCAAACTTCGTATACTTATCTATTTTGTGTTAGAGAACAGAAAAAAATTTTTGTATTCGAATTTATTTCATGTAAAAAATTGTCTTATTTCGATCATTTCTACTAATCACTGACGTCTATTCAGTTGAGAACAGTTAGCGCTGTAACCGTGTATATCGTATTAATCCCCTAACCCTAACTAGACTGTTAACCGTAACCCTAACCCTAACCCTAA
>NC_068987.1:50607890-50613811 GCF_001194135.2 Octopus bimaculoides | reverse complement strand
AAAAGCACAATAAATGAGTATAATATAAAACAAAGTAAATATCATAAGATACTATCTTTATCTAAAACTATATACTTTTATATATTATAATCTATAAAGCTCAATTTAATTTTAATTTTTTATAAATTGATTTGAATTGAGTTTTTACCTGTAATTTTGGATTTTGTCCCTAATATTATTATATATGTATGTGTGTGTGTGTGTGTGTGTGTGTGTGTGTGTGTGTGTGCGTGCGCGTGCGTGCGTGTGTATACATATATACATATACGTACATACATACATATATGTGTATATTTATATGTATGTATGCATGGGTGTATACGATATGTGTGTGTATGTATTTATGTATGTATGTATGTATGTATGTATGTATGTATGTACGTACGTACGTATGTATGTATGTATGTATGTATGTATGTATGTATGTATGTATGTATTCTATTATTCTAATTGTTTCAGCCATTGGATTGCGACTATGGAGATATAGTTGTACATATCGACCCTAGGGTATTTTCTCTCTACAGATTCTATCGACTACTTTTGCCGAATCGCGATATTAGAGAAACGTAATATTACGTGTTTGAAGGGTATGCTTTTGCAGTCCAGGAACAGGAAATATCAACCATGTACATGATGTACAAAAGGGATAGAGATGCAGAAAAGCCGTAAAATGTGACAACCGATGCAGACTTTGTGGAGTTCACATTGAAAATATCACCCACATCATAAGCAGTTGTCTGAACATGTCATCATGGTATTATCTACCGATGAGACATGATGTTGTAGCTAGGACACTATTATGAAATCCGTCGGAAGGATAATCCCGAGGAACCCACAATATGATAGAAGCCATAGCCACTCATAATAAAAAAGGAATATTGGTGGAATGTATCAGTGAAAACCTCAATAAAATGTAAGCACAACAGACCTGATATAATGATTTGGGATAGAGAAGAGAAACTGTGCACAGTTGTGGAAATTAGCTGCCCAGCGGTTGTTAACATAAAGCTGAAGATAAGTGAAAAAAAATACCTATGCTGAAGAAATTTGCAGTTATTCTATCCAGATTACAAGTTTAGATTTATATCTGTAATTATTGGGGGCCTGAGATATGTAACACACTGCGTAAATACCAATCTTGGAAAATTAGGCTTCTCAAAACCAGAATGGAGAAAGCTAATTCGAAGATTACAGATCCAATCCATCACTAGAACTGTAAAAATCTGTAAAACTTTCCAGAAGTTTATCATTTAAATATATATGAGCATGTCTAGATATGCAACTATATGCATGATAATACATACATAAAACAAATAAATCTGCACATACATACATACATACATACATACAAGCAAAATACCTTGTTGTTGATGTTGAAATTCCAATGAAAGAATTAGGTTAGAAACCGGTTCTTTCTCTCTTGGCAAGAAATCTTGAAATATACTGAATAATGACATACATACATATATACTGTTATGTCTCAAGCTACTGCTATCTAGCACCTTCGGATGATCTCTACTCGACTGCTACTCAACAGCTACTGAATTCACCTACCACGGCCAGACTACCTTTATTTATATGTCTTGGGCGATCCTACTTCTTCGCTTGGTCACGTCGACACAACATATACATACATACACACACTCATACACACGCAATATTACCTTTCTCTAATATCGCGAACGTAAGTTGCTTTTGAACTGAAGCTGTATAGTTGTATAACATCTATCATTTTTTCAGGATAACCTTTCAATTTTGATATGTAACAAAATATGTTTGATATATTGATTTCTATTATTTTATCAATCGATTATCGTTTCCTTTGAGTTTTCTATATAAACAGTGTATATGCTAGAAGCTAACCCACTATTTTACCACTAACAGCTGGATCTTACTACATTGATACATATACATACATACATACATACATACATACATACACTCACACACACACACACACACATATACAGAGAGAGAAAGAGGAGGGGGATAGATAGATAGATAGACAGACAGACAGACAGACAGACAGACAGACAGACAGACAGACAGACAGACAGACAGATAGAGAGAGATGCACACACATACACAGACATATTTCGTTTAGGCATTGCGAGACTAATCAACCCATGTAGAACTCAATATACGTATGTTTCAGAGAGAAGCGTTGGCTGAGTATAAAGGAATGAATGATTATCTTATGAACTTCATTAGCTTACAGCTGTTTCTGCTGTGAGATGTAGTTGACTCATAGTTGTATGCCTGAATAACACTTTATAGCTTCATTAGAGCCTCGAATATAATATTCAGTTTATTTGGGAAAGAAATGATGCTTGTGCATACGCCAGTTCAAATGACTTAGGACTTGCAACCAACACTCATCATATATATTACGTCCTCCTACAGCTTATCCTTCGATATAACTCTTCCATCTTTTCATCTTCTTCATTTCCATTCTTGCATCCAAAGAAAAGTATGACCAGCACTTTTTACTGTCACATCTTTTACTTGTTTCAGTCATTAGACTGCGACTATCCCGGGGGCGCTGCTATCGAACCAGTACTTTTTTTTTTTTTTAAGCCTTATTCTATCCTTCCTCTTACCGACTCACTAAATTACGTGGACATAAACATTTTAACACCGATTGTCAAGTGGTATGTATATATATATATATATATGTATATATATATATATATATATATATATATATATATATATATATATATATATTATGTGTGTGTATGTATGTATGTATGTATCGTTAAAACAAGTACTTTTTTCAAAATTATTAACTATTTGAAAAGCTTTTATTAATTAACAGAATTTTTTTTAAATTCTTTAAATTATTTCAGCTTCAAAGCTACGGTCATGCTGGGGCACCACCGTTGACTGTGCTACACCAGATTTTCTTTGAAGGAATTTGCGTATAGTGTGTATTTTGTGTCTACATTTTATGTTGTATGTAAACGCTCCAGGCACAAAATACATATTACATGCAAACTTTTTTCACAAAGGTTAGTGACGTTTTGTTAAATAAAAGAAAAAAAACGAACTAAATAGTTAATAACTTTTTTTTTTTAATTTCGGTTACTTGACGTCATCAACAGTATGGATATATGTACAACTGAATTTACTTCGTGTCCGTCTAGTATATAACAAATGAAAGAGAAAAAGAGCTTTAGGAAGTAAATTTGACTCTTTAGGCAGACCGGATGAGAGCAACTCATTCCCACCGAGTGATGCAACTGTATTTTCAACGATTGTTTCGACCCATCGTGCATCGGTCCCTCACAGTTAAGAAGCACAGTATCTGTTTAATCTGTCCTTGATTTTAAATTATTCTAAATCATGATCTCTCTTGTACGCTACCAGCTATAGGCAAGCGAAACGGAGATTAAAGAACGAAGTACCTTCTGGAAAGTCACCTGATGTGGCACATCAGCATCGAATAATACATCACAACTAGTAGTACAGAATCTCACCCACGGGGGACCAATGGACGATGGGTCGAAATGATCGTAGTGATTAGTAAAGAATCTCGTGAATTCCATTTTCTCTTTCTCTCATATATATGTAGGGTGTCCCAGAAAGATTTATCCATTTTTAAAACTCTTCCTAAAGAATATCGGTTCAACAGCTGGAGTGAGCAACAAGGGCATAACAAAACAGTGAATGTGTGCCGTAAAACAGTGTTCAATGCCTAAAGACGATATATGGAGTCCGCTACTACCTCTGGCAAACCGCTTCCTGATAGGAAATGATCAATTCGTACCAAACAATCTGTTGAAGCTGTGAAGAAATGAATGAAACGAAATCCCCGCAGGAGTGCAAGAAGAATTGCAAAAGCGCTTGATATTTCGAAATCGTCAAATCACAAGATTTGCAAAGAGGATTTTAAACTAACTGCATACAAGAAACAATCCTAGCAGTTAATTTCAGCAACTTTCAAGAGGAAAAGACTCGACAGGGGTAAAACCATGTTAGCTGAGATGAAGTGAGTCGCTAACAAAGTGTCTGAATAGAAGATTTTCACCGTGGAGGCAGTTACCAACAGGCAGAGTTACAGGTCTTATGCACGTAATGTAGGAGACTTACTCGAAGGTAGCAGGAGTCAATTATGCCGTCAGAAGCCAGCTTCACTCATGGTGTGGGCCGCAGTTGCATGTGATGGATCAAAGTCTCCCTTGATCTTCGTCAACTGTGAAGTTTGAGTGAAAATGTTGGACGGGAAATCGTTACGCTAGGTCGCAAAAACCTTTGGTGACCGTTATATTCAATTTGATACAGACATGGTATAAAGAGCATTTCAGCAGTTTTGGGGACAACACGACATGGCCCCGCCTCAAGTCCAGACATCAATCTCATGGACTTTGTTATCTGGTCAAATCTTAGAGAGTTATGTTTCTCCTCGCTCTTAACCAAATGTATCAGATCTGAAGAAAGCCCTTCTGTCCTCATGGGTCAAGTTGGATAGAGAGGTAGTACAGCGCTCATGCAACATAGTAACCATATATATACATATATATTATATTATATTATATATATATATATATATGTATGTATGTCTGTATGTATGTATTATGTTTGTACAATATATATATGCACATATATATAATGTAAGAGAGGAACAATTAGACAGAGAATGGGTGAGCGTTATAACAAAATAAACTTTGAAGAATAGATATTATTTGGCATTATTTTATTTTGCATTAAATATAATTTTTTAAGCATTTTTCATATTTTTATTTTTTATCTTTGTTTTTTTTTTTTCATTAAATATTCATTTTTAAATAGAGTTTTCGTGTACATGTGAAGATGGGATTACATATAACTTTATTATTACCATCATTATTATTATATAAATTTTGACATTTAAACATTGAGTTATCAGACAAACGCAAAACCATAGCAACTTTTGTAGGTAATGTTTTGGTTTTTTGTTTTAATCGATTGACTGATCCCTGTATAGGCTCGGTATGTATTTTATTAACTCTGAGTGGAGAAAGGTGGAATGAGGGTAGTATGAACGGCAAAGTTCCCTCCAGTGTGGTTTGAACCGAGAATGTAAAGGGGAGTAACAGGGATTTCTTTTTTCCTCATTGCTCCAGCCCTCTACCGTTTCTGCCACTCTATCGCATTTATATTATTTCTTTCTATTCTAAGGCTGTGAGCTGGCAGAATAATGCTGGGTAAAATGCTTAGCGACATTTACTTTCTGAGTTCAAATTCCACAGAGTTCGACTTTGCCATTCATCCCTTTTGGGGTCAATAAAAAAGCACTGGGGTTGATGTAACCGATTTACCCCCTCCAACGAAATTGTTGGTTTCGTGCCAAAATTTGAAGCCAACATTTCATATCATTTTTGGCAGAAGACCTCAACATTTTTTCTTGGGGTGGGAGGGGAGCAGATGAGGTTTTATTACATCGACCCATGTATTTGACCGGTACCTTATGCTATCGAACCCGAAAAGTAGACAGGCAAAGTTGACCTTGAAGGGGTTTGAATTCGAAATGTAGAGTCGGGACAAATACCGCAAAGCACTTTCTCCAACGCTCTAACGATTCTGCCAGCTCACTGCCTTGATGATGATCATGATCATGATGAGTATGATGATGATGAAGATGATGATGACGATGATGATGACGACGACGACGACGACGATAATAATAATAATAATAATAATAATAATAATAATAATAATAATAACAACAACAACAACAACAACAACGATGATAATAGCAACAACAACTACCACAGTAACAACACAACGTAATTCGCTGATACTTGAAATAAGACTTGGAGATCAGAGAACTGGAAGGGGAGGGGTTTTGTATTTTACAATTAAATCTGACATACATCGTATATTTCATATATGTGTGTCGTGTGTGTGTGTGTGTGTGTGTGTGTGTGTGTGTGTGTGTG
>NC_068987.1:50604319-50607152 GCF_001194135.2 Octopus bimaculoides | reverse complement strand
AAGAAGAAGAAGAAGAAGAAGAAGAAGAAGAAGAAGAAGAAGAAGAAGAAGAAGAAGAAGAAGAAGAAGAAGAAGAAGAAGAAGAAGAAGAAACAATTGTCACCTTAGTCTGTTGGCTGTGGACAGCTGCCACTTCCCATCATACCCAGCAAAATAAGCTGTGAGTTTTCATAAAATAATAATAATAACAATAACAATTTCTGGAGACGCTGACAGCCGATTATCAAACCGAAGATCAACTGCTACCAACTTATAAGTCTCTGAGAAGTAATACAGGTCCTGAAGCTTTCCTCTTCTCCTTCTCACACTCCAGTTCATCTTGTCGTTTGTTTATTTATTGAAACAAAAGCAATATAGAGATGACGCTAAGATTTTCGAACAAAATGGCGCCTTTAATAGGCAAGCTTTGGCCTTTTACGATAGATTTAACTGTGTTAATGAAGGGAAATATCTCGTAAAAGTGTCCATCTAACTTTTACTCCGCAAATTGCCAAGAAGTAAATGGCGCGAAATAACTGGAAGAGGATAACATCAGTAGTAATAATAGGGATTGGAGGGTTGGCATAAAAATTAGAACAATGGACTAAATGATCATACGACATTTTAATTTTGCCCTTCTACAATCAAGGTTCAAATTACTAACAGAATTGACTTTTTGTTTCATAGATAACAGGGCTTATAAAAAAAACTTTCAAGAAACCTTGCTGAAATCAATTGACTCGACTGTATTCTTTTGCCACAAGACCTTAGATTTATATTTTGTCAAATGAAATCAACGACAATAATAGCGATTACAACAACGACAACAACAACAACAACAACAACAACAATAATAATAATAATAATAATAATAATAATAATAACAACAATAATAATAAT
Source organism: Octopus bimaculoides (assembly GCF_001194135.2). NCBI lineage: Eukaryota > Metazoa > Mollusca > Cephalopoda > Octopoda > Octopodidae > Octopus > Octopus bimaculoides. The sequence continues at coordinate 50,606,273 of NC_068987.1, read as the reverse complement.
TTGGAGAGATGAGTATCTTTAAATTGTATTGGTCCAAGTATTTTACTAGTGGTACTAGTAAGGATGAAAAACAAAGTTGACTTTAGCAGGATGTGAACTCAGAACGTAAAGAGAAGTAAATACGAGTTATTTTTAATCTTCGCTTTAACAATCCTGCCAATCCGCCAACAGAAAAAAAAAAGGAGATCGTTCAGGAATGTTAGTGCGGATTAAGATTAGTGTCTCTGTCCTTATCGATACCCGTAGCGATGAGGCATTTGTCATAGAATCCCTGGTCGCATACGCAACAGTACTCTATTGCAGTGTCCTTGTATAAGGAGCCACATTCACCACAGACCCAGGCTTTCTGCAATATGAGTTCATCATTTATTTTACACGGTTTACATGGAGTTTGGGCCGCCAACGACAGTTTAATTGGATGAATAACAACTAGCAAAAGTGCTAGTGTGACGGCTGTAGTAATTCTCATTTTATGTATGTTGCACATAAACAAACAGTTAAATTGATTGAATGATTTGTTTTTTTCAATTAATCCGTTCGGTGTAGTTTCAATATCGGGATGTGTCGACTGGTTTGATGTGTGGTAATGCACCAGATTAATATCCTCCTGTCTTTCGTTTTCGTTTTTCTAACAATTTTTTGAAACCTATTAAAAGATAAAAATAAAAAGAGAAAAGCGTCATCATTATCGTCATCATCATCGTCATCATCATCATCGTCATCATCATCAATATCATCATCACCATCATCACTAACATAATCGTTCTCATTATCATTATCGTTTATACCATTCGTCTCATTATCTTTATTGCTCATACCAACATCATCAGTTCATCACCATCATTATATCATCTTTCTGATCTTCTTTACATCATAATCATCATCATTTTCATCATTATCATATCATCATCATTATCATCATAATGATCATCATCATCATCATCATCGTCATCGTCATCGTCATCATCCGCCATCATCATTATAGTTATTGTTAACATCAATATTTTCATCACTATTATCGTTTCTATCATTTTCCTTTCATCATTATCCTTCCTATCATCATCATCATTCATCATCATCATCATGAACAAAAGATGAAACAATAAAACATTTCTTTTCTAAAAAAAAAAAAGCAATGCAGTACATTGCAATCATTTCGGGACATACTGTTTTTCAGATATGCTACAAGACCTGTATGCCTTCAAACCTTTGGGTGAAATTGATATAAAATTTTCATGGAACTCCCTATATTTTCATCAAGTAAATTTCACAGTAGTATTATTTAGTTTCAAGGAATTTTACAAATACTCTATATGTTACAATTTAGAGTCATTAAAACAATGTACACTGTGAGAAGGGTACCGTAATTACCCACAATGCTGGACTTAATCCGAATTAAGAAATAACTATTCTTTTCGGTCTTTAAAATAAAAATATGTCAATTCTAGAACAAAATTTATGACAAATGTTTGCTCGTTATTTGATATTGAAATGTAGTTCCTTGTACATCGTTATGCGAGTGATTAAATATTGTTATGTAAGAGATACTTAGATGTTCATTTGATAATGTTTATCTAAGGGGAACTAATTTCTTGTACATTCTATTTATGTCCCTTTACCTTCTTAAAACAAAGTTCGCCGCGGACACGTATTCATTTATTCTGAAGTCGAGAAAATGAGTTCCTGTCATTTTTATGGTATTGATTATAATTGCATTATACATCAACTCCTAAAATTTCTGGTAGTTCTCTAAAGCAGGAATGCATGTAGGATTGTCACTGTGTGAACACCCGCGCCATGTGGGTGTATTTGTATGCATGTGTATGTGAATATGTATACATCTGTAGGTATATAATGGTTCTAGTTTCAACACACGAACATGCACACGTATTTATATATAAATATATATATATATACATACACACACACACGCATATATATACATGCATTACAT
>NC_068987.1:50602996-50603792 GCF_001194135.2 Octopus bimaculoides | reverse complement strand
TCTGCGTGCAGTACGGTTGAATGAGTAAGAAGTTCACATAGCAGCCACGAAGTCTCGAATTCGATTCATCTGCGCAACTTTCCGGAAGGATGTCATTGTTTGCAGCATTGACTAGATCAGCAGCGGGTACCAACCAAACGATACCAAGACAATAAAACGAACTGGAATACACGTGGAATTCTAAATAATGGTTAGTTGTTGCGTAATTTAAATTATAACTCACACCATGTGTCTGCGTATGTGTACATATATGTAGTTAAGTTTATGTATGTCTGCTTTCTGTCTGCCTGACTGTATGTATAAACGTTTTGCGGTAACTGTCAGAATAAAGGGTACTCTATATATAGTAGAGTACCCTATATATAGTAGAGTACTCTAGAATATATAATATAGTAGAGACTAATAATGAGTCAATCTATTGCTACTGTGAGTTTCACCTGTAGGTGCGCAAGATGTTCAGGCAAGTTATGAGTGTTATAACTTTCTGTTCTTATTTTAATTCACGGAAAGTGTCATTGAAGAGGTCACAGATGTGTGGCAAAAGATTTCCGAACAATGGCCATGAGTTAAAATAAGAACAGTTATATAAGGAGTGAAGAATGAACATATAGTACATATGTTTATTTGGCAAAAAAAAAAAATAACCATCTCAAAAGACAACAATATCTGTTTAAGCACACGGTTTAATATCAGAAATCTTGCAACACTAATTCATAATATATATTTCTCTTCTTTCTTCGCCCTTTTAAAGACTAGCCAGGCTCATGGACCCGGTTTCCCGGTGTTTATGGCGTAT
>NC_068987.1:50601752-50602508 GCF_001194135.2 Octopus bimaculoides | reverse complement strand
ATATATATATATATATATATATATATAGTACAAAATGGGACAAGAAAGCAAAACATCCAGATAGTTAGGTGATACAAGAAAGGGACAACAAAACATCCAGATAGACGATACAAAGAAAACAAGGACAGGTCATTCCGAGTTTTCTTTCCTCAGTCGAGATCCAGATTATCTTTGCAATTTCGGTTGGTTATTCTCGATATTGCTCCAATCTGGCCAGCCCCAAGGAAAAACTAATCTAAGAGCATTAGATTCCTTGAAAGAAAGCAGCGAATGTATACAAAAACAAGGACGGAAAAATATCGAACAATGTTACACAAATACAATAAAAATCAAAATAATAACAGGACATAACAACAGATGTCTTACGACTAAGGGCGAATTAAATTAAGCTGGCGTGGGTAGTAATAAAGCCTTACGGCAGGGATACAAGATTTCACAGGCACAGGGAGGAATATCGATGTCGCACGCACAATGGCAGGCCACAAAAGAAAGATCAGGCTTAGACGAACGCCGGTCACGTGGGAAGAGAAGAGAGAGAGAGGTAGAGGCAGAAGGACAAAAGAATTAAGGAGGGGCGAGAAAAATGACAGGGACACAGTGAAGTGAAAAGTGGAGGGAAAGTGAGCAAGAAGAGAATGCAAGGGAATGTGAACGAGGGGGAACGAAAGACGAAGAATGGAATGGACGAATAAGGGTGAAGTGGTTGATAGAAATATAGAGTCGTACAAGATTTAGAAAAATGTATCCTTACATATA
>NC_068987.1:50593743-50598992 GCF_001194135.2 Octopus bimaculoides | reverse complement strand
GTGTGTGTGTGTGTGTGTGTGTGTGTGTGTGTGTGTGTGTGTGTGTGTGTGTGTGTGTGTGGAGAGAGAGAGTTCACTCAATGCATATATGTATATAAACATACATATAACATACATATAAGCACACATATATCTATATTCGGATATAGACAAATGTACATACATACAAACATACATACATAATACATATATATATGTTATATATTACATGCATATACATATATATACAGGGTGAGGTGAATAAACTCGTCTAAATTACGCAAAAATAAAAATAGCAGTGACATCTCATTTTAACAGATATACGTACCAAAATTACATAAGAATATTTTGAAATACTAAAGAGTAAATTTATTCAACACAATTATGTTGGCTGGATGTTTGATTTTTATCACTCTCGGTACATGTCCTCAGATTGCACTGTCCTCAGATTGAAGCCCAAACACTCTGAAATGTTCGTATTGGAGCTTCCGGTGCAAAGGCCAAGCAGTAGAGCATGTCGTTTCCAAATTTCTGGCAGGTTAGATTGCATCATAGAGCTGTTTTTCTCACAGACGATGCCCAACTGACCCTACTATACTGACAAAAGCAAAAACAAACCATACGCATGCGCGAAATTAAAAATATGAAATGGTGATAATTTACCCATCGCACCCTGTATATGAATATACACACACACACACATACATGAAGAGAGATCAAGAAAGAGATAAAGTGAGTTGCTGTGCTTAAGGACTGATAACAACCTTCAAAACAGTAAAATTTATCATACTTACCAAGCGTCAGTGAAACAAGGGCATAATGCAATGAGCTTACATCCTAAATTTGTCCTCCTTTATATAGGAATACTAAAACAAACTACTTTGGTGCAATGAATGTGGTAGTGGTAGTGGTAGTGATGTTATTTTAAGCGATAGAGGGAATGTCATGATTTTTTTTTTCTTGTGATAAAACTAAAGTTAATAATGTAATATACGTAAGTGTGAGTGTGTGTGTGGGGGGGGGCGCGCACGTGTGTATAAATATATATATAGGTGCAGGCGTGGCTGTGTTGTAATGAGCTTGTTTCCTAACCACATGGTTCCGGTTTTAATCCCATGTAATGAGATCGTGGTATCCTCGGGCTGACCAAAGTCTTGTGAAACGGAAATTGAAAGAGGCCCGTCGTATATATATGTATTACATGGAAAAATGCGAGCAAGAGAAATAATATTCTGAAGATTATAAATCAGGACAAGTTATTACATCGGTAAAGTACAGAATAAGAAATTTTTTACTTAAAATATTGCAGCTAAGGAGAAAATTTCCTATAGAATATTTAGATTTAGAAAATATTAGCTTTTATTAAAACTAAAAATTCTATTACAAGTTATTACTTCTATTTGTTATTACTTATTTCTATTAAAAATAAAAGATAACTCAATTGAAATATTTTATCCTTAGCTGCAATATTTTAAGTAAAAATTTTCTTGTTCTGTACTTTAACAGATGTAATAGCTTGACCTGAAATTTTCCAAGTGTAATAACTTGTCCTGTACGTTTCCAGATTTATAATCCAAAGAATATTATTTCTCTTGCTCGCATTTTTCCACGTAATCATGTTTTTTTCCAGGCTATGCTATTGTGCTAATTACTAATGTGTCAAATGTGTCAATCAGCGGTGTCGTTGAGAATTTTTTCTTTACCTTTATGATACCGGTGACATATATCAAAAGTCCCCTAGAACTATATTCATAAAAAAGTATAGAACTATGTTATCACCCTCAAATTTGAAAAACAAACACTCATAACTTTTTTCTTTTAAAACTTCATTGCATGAGATTGATACCATGAAATTCCTCGACTTGGGCTCTATCATTTGAGTTTAATTAAAATATAGTTTGCTTTTGAGAATAGAAAAGTTAATTTTACTTAAATCCAAATTTTTGCCTTATAATTTTTCATGATATCTTACCTCAAAACTTTTTGGATACAAATTTTTTGTTTCTTGGAAAGAAAACTATGAAATTCTTCATGCTTTCTGCTATCATTGACGCTAAGATAAATATATTTTGCTCTTAAAATTAAAAAAAAGTTGTTTAGATCTAAACTTGATTGGTGGCGTTACTTACTCTCCTATAACGTCGCTACAAATTAAACTTTTCTCTACTGGACTAAAACCAAAATGTAGCTAGGGACCAGTGTCTTCAAAAATGTTAATGGTTTTCCATTTGGTTAAGAACTGAATTAGCACAAGCTATGAAAGATGCTGCGTGTAAGTAAATTGTGGACTTAAGAATATTATTTAACTACTACCGGAGTTGAATGATATATCTATGTGTGTGTGTGTCTTTGTGTCTGTTTGACCCCACCCCTCCGTCACTGCTTGACAATTGTTGTTGGTGTGTTTACATACCCATAACTTAGCGGTTCTGCAAAAGAGACTGATAGAGTGAGTGTTAAGCTTAAAAAAATAAGTCCTGTGATCGATTTGTTCGACTAAAAACCCCTCAAAGCGGTGCTCCAGTATGACCGCAGTCAAATGGCTGAAACAACTAAAAGAATAAAAGAACGTGCTTAATACATACATACACACACATACACACACACATATACACATACATACACACACATATATACGTACATACATACAGACACACCCACACATACATACATACACATACTCATACATACAAATACACACGTACATACGTACATACACACATACACATATACATACAATACTTACATACATACATACATACATACAAACATACATACATACATACATACATACATAATTATAGTCTCTCGTGCCCGAGGAAGCGAGTTCTACAATCTCTTAAATGTTTTTTCCTGTTTTCTTCCGTTTTTTATATACTTATATGCTTTCATGGATAGATAGATAGATAGATAGATAGATAGATAGATAGACAGATAGACAAATAGACAGATAGACAAATAGATAAATAGATAGATAGATAGATAGATAGATAGATAGATAGATAGATAGATAGATAGATAGATAGATAGATAGATTGATTGATTGACAGACAGACAGATTTCGATGAGGTGGTCATTGCTACTCGCCATATGAGAGAGCTCAAGAATAAAGTGAAACTCTGTGTGTGTGTGTGTGTATGTGTGTATGTGTGCGCGCGCGCTATATTTTACTATTCACATATATCGTCCATGTTAAAATCATCTAGTATTTGGTGAATCCTATACAAATTATTTTTCGAGTGCTTTTCTAACTAGTTTTTTTTATTTTTCTGTTGTACTCTAGAATATACGCCAAGGACTTCTACTTGTAGATGCATAATTAGACGATCTGAAGTTGAAGTACTTGTCTGTTCAATGTAGCTATTGTAAACAAATGTTTTGAAAGTACAGAGACGGCTATTTCAATGCACTTTAAAACTGGTTTATATTTTAACTCATTCACTGTTTAAGATATGCGTGTGTATAACTATCTGTGTGTATACATGCATACATACATACATACATACATACATGGCTGGTTGAGTGAGCGGGTGTTTGGCTGGGTGGGTGTATGGTTTGATTAGTTGGTTGGTTGGGTTCGGATGGTTTGGTTGGTTGATTGATTACTCCAGTTGTGCTTTACATCAAACAGACAGAAGGGGAAGAATAAAAGAGAGATACAGTGAGTTAGCATAAGAGGTGCAAAATGAGAGCACACACTGGGTTTGGTGACAGGCAATGAGTAAAAGACCGCTACGCACGCACACAAAAAAGAATGAATCATTGAGGTAAAGGGGGGATGGGAGGGAAGAGTGGTGGTGGTGGTGGTGGCGGTGGTGGTGGTGGAGGACGACGACGACGACGAGGAAATAAATGACAGTAATTATGTGAGGAGTTATACAAGTAAGAAATTCGTTTATTTAATTTTATTTAAAGGTAATAAATATTTTTCTTTTGAAAATTAGTATTCATTTCATCATTTCGTAAAAGCACTAAGAAATTATAAATAGCAATTTCAACACAAGGCCAACAATTTCAGAGGAGGGAGCAAATCGATTATATTGACCCCAGTGCTCAGCTGGTACTTATTTTTTTCGATCCTCGAAAGGATGAAAGGCAAAGTCCACCCCGGCGGCATTTGAACCCGGAACTTAAAGTCGGAAGAAATGCCACTAATCATTTTTCCCGACGCAGTAACGATTCTACCAACACACCACCCTAGATATTATAATTATTGCTAGATTATAACTATTGTTGAATTATAATCCCAATTAAACTATAATTATTGTATGTATACCATATTTGCTGATAGTTGTCGATTCCATAGCGTTGCTGCTTCTTAACCATTCTGATATCAAGCTGTCCGAGACCGCCTGTGATTCTATGATGTAAACTTTATTTTGTTTTTAAATTTTCCATCAAACTTTCATGCTAATTTATGTTCATGACGCCAGCTTAATACTAATAACAAGTCATTTTACGAAATTAGTCATTATTTTGAAAATATAAGCGTTAAAGCAGTAAATTACATCGACACCTACCGCTGCTCTAACTATGACTATACATTACCAATAGCGCACTCACGCAAACAAGATGTGCCCAATTAATAACATATTAATACAAGGTCACAGCTTGTAGTAAAGGAGTCCAGTTTATTCAATGGTGATGCAAAGAAGAAAAATAGAACTCAAAATATGAGTATATGTATATTTTTATTTATATTTAGCAGAAGCAACAGAGTAATTCAAGGTTCGAGAGTTTCATGTGTTGATAAGTGCCAACGCACGAAACTTTCTGACCTTGAGTCATTTTGCTACATCTGCTAAATATCAATATTTATATATATATATATACATATATATTTATATATTCACACGCGCGTGCGCGCATATATTTGAGTGCGTGACCACATGTATATATACATAATTTCAACTATTTGATTTAATTGCCGTTCGGATATGACCATTTTTATACACAACTGCATAGGCTTTCTCATTGGTTTATGCTTTTCCCCATATATATATATGGATAAATGTAATTCTTTTCCCAAATAAATTGCACTTCGCATTCGAATCTCCAGTGTAGCTATAAGATGTTATTCAGGCACTCAGCTATGAGTTCACTGCATTTCATAGCAGTAACAGCTGTAAGCAAATGAAGTTCATAAGATTTATTCCTTTATCATCTCATTTTCATATATATATACATATATATATATATATATATGTGTGTGTGTGTGTGTGTGTGTGTGTGTGTGTGTGTGTGTGTGTATATATATATATATATATATA
>NC_068987.1:50590597-50592001 GCF_001194135.2 Octopus bimaculoides | reverse complement strand
AGGATGGGTGCTATTTAAGCTCATTGTTCCAGTTTTAGTCAAATGCATCTCCACGTGATTTTATGATTGAGGGATGCGTCGTATATTTATATTTCGCACACCACTGGCTTGATTGAAACGTACGTAAATGACTATTGCATAACATACACAATGACTCACTACATAACCTCAACCTCCACAATGACTCCACGTAATAAAACAGCGGCTAACTAGTCCAACAGTATTGCTTTTTCTTGTATTTGTTGCTCCATTCTCCACATACATATATACATATATACATATATATATACATATACATGCTCCAGCATGACCACAGCCATATATATATATATTCATATATATATATATTTAAGGTCATAAATGACAAAGAGTTTGATGAAATTTTATTTTGCAAAAAGAAAATTATAACCTCACGACAAATTGTTCCATAACTTGAAAACATGTAAATAATTTATACTATTATGTTTTATACTAAATAAATTACTTACATGCCTTTATGTTTGAGTTTGTCCCTCACCACCACCTCCACTGCTTGACAACCGGTGTTGGCTTCTTTACGTCCTCGTAACATAGCGGTTAGATAGACAGAAACCAGTAGTGTAAATACCAGACTTAAAAGAAATTAAGTACTAGGGGGTCGATTTATTCGTCGATACCCTTCAAAGCGTATCTCTAGCATGGCCGGAATCTAATGACTTAAACAAATAAAAGATGAAAAATAACTAAAATATGAACAGGTTGCATAAACCGGAACATCTTATAGCATGAGGAAACGTGATATTATTCGCCCATTCTATTTCGACCTGCCCTTTCTTTCTTATCCTGTCTGTCGCTGAAGTCCTCTTGCTAAGTAGCCTTTATATTTTTATGACTAATTTTGGTAATCCTTCAGCAGTATCCGTTAGTGAAACTAAGTCACAGACGATTCAATAAAAAAACACACTCAGGCAGATATTTTATATCTGATTACTTTAGCTGTAGCCTCCGGATATACTCTCCTATAACCTTAATTTTATTACAACATTTAGATACTATGAAACAAGGAAAACATAAGAAAGGAAAAGAAAGAAAAGGAAAAATTGGGGAGTAAAGCAGCAGAAGATGGAGGGGGAGGTGAATGGGCCACACATCCCAGAGCAAGTGGTGAACTCAGTCACGCCCCGTGGTAATGACCACGATGACGTTGGCATGGAGACTGCTCCAGCGACACTCGCTGCAGTAGTCACACCACCTCGCGGGGGGGTCATTCCCCGATGGGCCGCCGTTACCCGCTACTTAGCGGAAGAAATTAGTAGTATCAGGTACTAGAATAACAGACGCATAAGTTGTTTGGAAGAATTTACAGAGCGTCGCACAAAATGTCTTGCAGCATTTATTCTAGCTCTTTTAATTTGAGTTCAAACG
>NC_068987.1:50585677-50589614 GCF_001194135.2 Octopus bimaculoides | reverse complement strand
GTTTTTCTGTCTAAGGTCTTTTTGTTAAGGTTTGATAGTAAAACAGAAGAAAAAATCAGACCAAAGGCAAACATCTTTTTTAACGCGCCGGAAAAACTGCTTAGCAACATTTCTTCCAACTCTTTACGTTCTGATTTCAAATTCCACCAAGGCCAACTTCAGAGTCGATAAAATAAAGTACCAGACAATTACTGGGAACAAGGTAATCAAACTGCTCCTTCCCGCTTAAAAAAACTACTGACTTTGTGCCAAAAATTAGAAGCCATTATTATCATTAACTCTAAGTAGAGTTGCGAGCTGGTAGAATCGTTTGCATGCCGGGCAAAATGCTTAGCAGCATTTCGTCTATTTTTACGTTCTGAGCTCAAATTCCGTCGATGTCAACTTTGCCATTCATCCTCTCAGGGTCGACAAAATAAGTACCAGTGAAACACTGGGGTCGGTGTTATCGCCTAGTCTTCTCCTCCAAAATTTCAAACCTTTTGCCTTTAGTAGAAAAAATTATCATTACTAAAGTGGTAAGTTGGCAGAAACGTTAGCCTATCGGGCAAAATGCTCAGTGGCATTTGGTCCGTCTTCACGTTCTGTGTTCAAATTCTACCGATGTCGACTTTGCTTTTCATTCTTTCAGGGTTGTTTATTTTGTCCTCTATGATCATATCCGGTCTTTTGCACTAGGTTCAGTCCAACTGCGTGGTAGCTTTGTCAAGTGTTTTCTGCCTTGTGAGTGAATGTGGTAAGCAAAAGCAGAGTAGAAGTCCAACTGGGCTGAAAAGCATAAGAGAATAGATGTGTGTGTGTGTGTGTGTTTGGGTGTGTGTGTGTGTGTGTGTTTGGGTGTGTGTATGTACACAGACACAGACACACAGATACATACATACATATCTATGTGTGTCTATGCATGTCTATTTTTCGCTGTTTGTCCACCCACCTAGCCACACACATACACATACACACACACATGCACGTATATACACGCAGATGAGAATCAGTGTTTGGTTTTTGCACGTTCCATTAGCTTTACAGTTCGGCAAGAGATCCCGCTAGAAAAAGTGCCAGGCTTAAAAAATAAGTTGTGGGGTCAATTATTTCGACTAAAAGCGCTTTTAAGGCCCTACTCCAGCATGGCCCCAGTCCATTCCACTGACTTAAACAAGCATGAGATATTAGATAAAGTATCACTACGCAGTAGTATATTTACGGAATTGTAGAGCGTCGTACAAATAGCCTTGTGGTACCTGTTTCGCAAAAGCACATTTTGAGTTCGAAACCCGCCTCCCGTTGCCGGGGAAAACGGGTCCTTTGAGACCCAGCTACAATAAAAAAAAATAAAAACCGGTGATAGAATTTTTGTGTTCTTAAGTATTTGCTAAAGTATTTCAACAGATCGCTCTCGGTGTCACCGCCATGACAGCTGGAAGGAAACATCGAAGGAGATTTTCCAAGCGTCTGCATTTAAAAAAACGATCTCTCTCTCTCTTTCTCTTCCTCAGTCTCTCTCTCACACGCCCTCCAAATATATATATATATAATTGATTAATTCATTCATTCACGAAGGGATAAAACCATTTAATGATTCTATCACGTCACCAGCATGTCAACATCATTTAGGTAAATATTTATGCCGATATATAATTATATAGATATAATTATAGCAAAAGGGTGTGGATAGGCACACCAACATACTTGAAATAGACGCTAATGGCTCTATAAACCACATATTATTTTACTCCGTTGGCACAGGTTGAAAGCAGGTTCGTGAACCAATCAGGTTTTTAAAAAGAAGGGTTACCCATAGATCGATTTCTGGCTTAGGGAAATAATTTCCCCTTGCTGTCTTCAATATGGGGTGTTGAAAGAATATATATGTAGATATTTATACATACCATATGAACAAGTTATATCCATAGTTTCTTATCTACCGTAACCTGGGACATCACTTCATTCGACACTTTATTCATGCTATCCTCAAAAATCTCCTTAAGAACCATATTTCAAAGTTCTCCAAGCACTTTCTTGTTCTTGATGTTATAGACCATGCCGCACTTCTATACATTTGCACAGGGTAGACATAACAGTTCAATATACGGATCTTGCTCAAAGTAAGGTTTCTCATTATGTTATACAATTTTGGGAATGCCGATTTTTCCTGCACTATTCGTTTTTTTTTTTTTATCTCCTTCACCCATCTTGCATCTTCTATGATCAAAGTTCCAAGGTAGTTGAAGGATACTACCTGCTTAATGATTTGACTGTTCACTTTCAGCTGGCACTTTGGGCTTTCCTTCTTTGTCACCACCATACACTCTGGTCTTCTTGCAATTTACGAACATACCCTTTCTCTCACTTTCTATGACCACTACATCTAGAAGTCTGAAATTCCTTTTCAAATTCGGCAAGTAAGACTGTGCCATCTGCCTCTCTTATTTTTGTGATGTTTCTGACTCCTACTCTAACACCATTTTTCTTCTCCAGTTCTCTTATGCTTAATTCGCTATAGTAATTAACACATTTTTGTCTAATCCCTCTACTGATGCTAGTGTGTTTACTGCATTCTCTATCCACCTCTGTGTATACTGATTGATTTCAATACAGGCCCTGTGAGATTCGGGGATTTTCCCATGCAGCTTAAGGTTACAGAGTTCTTTAAATAACCTGTCATGACTTACTTTGTCGAAGGCCTTTGTGGAATCTATGAAACACATGAAAACGTCTTTTTGCATCTCCACCGCCCGCTTCGTGACCATTCTCAATACAAAAATAGCTTTCATAGTAGCAGCACCGTTTACAAAGCCAAACTGTTCCATTCCAATCTCAGGTGTTATTCTGCTTCTTGCCCGAAGGAGTAAAATTCTCAGAATGATCATGTAACGTGACTCATGAAGTTAATCGCAGGATATTATTCATTGTCCACCACTCCTGATTTCTGCAGGAGTGCAATAAAGATGGAATTATTCAGATCTGGAAATTTCCCATCATCGTAGATCTTGTTTGTTACATCTGTCACTTTCTAATTCCATATTCCTCAAATGCTTTTATCATCTCAATGACAGTTCCATCTAGCCCAGTAGCTTTGCTTTTCCTCATCATTTGAGGAGTTTGAGCATTTTGGCTTTCTGCGAGAGATCTCGTTTATCTTCTAATATACTTTGTACCCTACCGGAAATTGCCTTTCAGTTTCTTCACAGAGTCCATTAAGCCAGGTCTTTTTAGCCTCTCTACTCTTCCGTTTAATCAATCTATCCAGCTCCCTATATTATTTTGATTCCTTGTCCCTGCTCTTCTATCTCTAACTCATCGTTGAAAGGATCTCCTTAGAAATCCATTTCTTATTAATTTTATTCGTTTTCTTTTGCAGAATTTCCTGATCTGTTTCGACTAAGGTGTTTCTCATTATTTCCCATGCAATCTCCTCCTCATCATCAATTAACTGATTAAATTTGTTCTCTACATTGATAGAATACTTCAGCAGCACCTCTGGCTTATACAACCGCTCAAAATCCAGTTTCTTTGTAGTTTTTACTCTCTTTAACTCGTCTATATATTGGAGTGTGCATACTACTGGTACATGGCTGCTCCCACACTCTGCTTCTAGATATCATTTTCTATGTTCCACTGATCCTTCTAATTTGTCATTGATGGAGATATAATCAATCCGGTTTCACCAGGGCTCTTCTACGTGTAAATTCTTCTAAGGTGCTCGATAAACCCTGTATTCGTAATAATCATATTCTTTGCCTCACAACAACGTATCCATCTCTCACCTCGCTCATTTCCATCACTAGTTATTCACTCATACCTATGATGTGTGTGTGTATGTATGTATGTGTGTGTGGTATGTGTGTGTGATGTGTGCGTGTGTGTGTGTCTGTGTGTGTGTGTGTGTCTGTGTGTGTGTATCTGTGTGTGTGTGTGTATCTGTGTGTGTGTGTGTGTG
>NC_068987.1:50584566-50585667 GCF_001194135.2 Octopus bimaculoides | reverse complement strand
GTGTGTGTGTGTGTATCTGTGTGTGTGTGTGTGTGTGTGTGTGTGTGTGTGTGTGTGTGTAATACGAGTGAAGGAATAATTAGAAGAAAATAGTACTCAACCCATTTGATAAGAGTTGCATATATATTATTCATAACCGTTTTACACATTCCCACATGACTTGAAATCATGTGACTGTTGAACACGTCCAGCTCATCAGATAGTAGGAGCAGAGACAGATACTTCCAGCGAGAAAAACAAGGAGAAAAAAATTTAAATGTCCTACACACCCACAACAATTTAAGTCATGCGGAGATTAGTCAACTTGATATTATCTGTATGTATGCATGCATGTACGCATGTATGTATGTATGTATGTATGTATGTATGTATGTATGTATGCAGGCATGTATGTATGTATGTATGTATGTATGCATGTATGTATGTATGTATGATAGATCGCTGACCACGACATTTAAATTTTTTTCTCCTTGTTTTTCTCCTTCTTTTTCTCCTTATTCTTTCTGTTGAAGAGCGTAGCTCGAAACGTTAAAGACTTTCTCTATTCGCGAGCGTTAAACTAATACATCCTTTTGTTGTTTACACCACCTGTCCTCGTCTGTTGTTGTTTTTTTCGTAAATTCTCCTATGCATGCATGTATGTATGTATATTTGAAGGGGTGTCTTCGGTCCTGCCTGGTATCCCACGAAAACTACCCTACTCATCATGTTGGCTTAGTAGAGTTGCCGATTTAGTCACCAACGTCCCAACTATTCGATAGGTTGTACTGGGTTACACGTTACCAGCGACACTAAGAGTGACCTGACAAAGAACGGATGAACTCAGTAGAGTTATCGACCATCCAACAGTTAGGAAAAAGAGAGTCCTGACTCTTGGGAGTGAAGGACCCCTTGCTCTCATCATAACTTCCTCCCAGGAGGAGGTCAACTCGTATAAAAGAAAACTGAAGTGCGGTTGGTTTCAGGTCATCTCGTCCTTCTGTTTTTCCCTTGGTGTTATATCTGATTGGCAGTGAAAATTGGATTCACTTCTGCGCAATACTTAATCCATTCAAAGCAAATTCATTCACAAGATACATACATAAATACATATATATATAT
>NC_068987.1:50580026-50584554 GCF_001194135.2 Octopus bimaculoides | reverse complement strand
TGTACCTGTGTTCTTTGCCTGTGAGGAACCTTGCAGAACCTCCTCTCCATCTTACTTCCTGGATGCAGCACATATCTACGCATCTCCGTTCAAGCATCTCAACAATTTCACCAGATCTACCTTTCGAAACTGGACCTCTTATTGTCAAGTGTCTCAGATGAACCAACTCTGAAGGGATTGTCATGTGAGAGGTGGAACTATCATGCAATAGGACGGGTAGCTTGAGACCACTATGAATAGTCCTTCCATCGATAAGCAAATCAACAGCTATGCCTGTAGAAGCATAGGAAAGGACACACTTGTTTTGTCTTCTTAGAGAAGCTATCAATAAATTGTACAGGTAAGTCTTTCCCGTATCTCCAGGGCTATCGAGGAAAATGAATCTACTCTGTTTCATCATCATTGATGGCTGCAGTAATGTGTTCATAGACTTGACGCTGAGCCTCAGTGAAAAATGCAATGTGCAGCTCAATATCAAATCCTTCAACATTGTTTTTTTTTCAGCAGTTACTTCATGCTGGGACTGGAAGATGCAAATCTCTGCCGCACAGCCCATGTACTCGCAGTATTGACTCAATATCATTTAATACTCTCTGGATGGCCTCCTCTCGAATGTTAGTTCTGGTGAAATCCTTAATCATTTCCTCCTCAAACTGGTGGTACAGCTGCAAAGAGTTAGCTGAGGTGTTGAAGATGCAAATGAATGCAAACAATTGTCTTAGCTGAAATGGCATACTTGTAAGGGGCGCTTCTTCTATGTAATTGTACCATTTTTTATCATTTTGAACTAAATTTCTTAAGAGAGCAGCTTCTATAAATGAGTTGCAGACTACACCATCTACTGTCTTCATATCCTCATAACTTCGATCCCCAGGAACGTGCAACAACAACAGTCTCAAGTAAAATCCTTCCTCATCCTTCGGGCTAACGGTGTACAGTCTGGAGATGACTTTATCGCCTCCTCTTTGTCTATGCTTCCATACAATAGTCTGCTTATTGAAGACAACTGTACGGAATATCAGAGGAAGATAAAACGGTAGCAAGAAAATCTCCCACATGGCAAATAGTGGGTTAAGCTAAACAGAAAAGAAATTGACAACGCAAAATCCCAACAACGGCTGAGAAGCTCGGGACTCAAATCAGAGACCGAAGAATTTTTAACTGCAGCACAAGATCAAAGCCTTCCCACCAGAAATTACCAAAAAAAAAAAACAATGGAAAGGAATACAAGTAACTGCAGAGTATGTGGTGATGGAAAAGAAACAATAAATCATAATGTCTCTGGTTGCCCATTGCTGATTAAGAAGGAATATATTCATAGACGTGACAGAGTTGGGGCCTATATACACTGGAAGCTATGCCAACACTATGGAATAACCACAGAAAAACGATGGTATAGGCACACCCCAGAAAAGGACACAGAAAATGGGAAAGCAACCACTCTCTGGAATATGCCAATACACACGGAGAAATTCAGTCCAATAGGCTGGATATAGTTGTCAGAGACCACCAAGAAAAAAGTTGCTTTCTAATCGATGTATCAGTACCAACAAATGACAGCGTTTCTCTAAAAGAAACGGAGAAACTTTCAAAATATAAAGATCTGGAAATAGAGGTAACTCGAATATGGAGCCTGAAAACAGAAACAATTCCTATTATAGTAGGCGCATTAGGTATGATAAAAAAAACATTCAGACAAATACATAACAAAAACACCAGGACTTACAAGTATGTATAACTTGCAAAAAATAGCGTTATTAGGCACTGCACACATCCTACGTAGAACATTTTCAATACAGGGAAAATAAGAGCACCACAGCAAACCAGAGCACATACCCAGAGCTGCACTCGGTAGAGCAGTGAAAGCACTATAAAAATAAGACTATTGAATCATAATAATGATGATGATGATGATGATGATGATGATGATAAGCAAGAAAAACCTCTCAATGGCAAATACCCAAAGAGAGCTAATAATGCCGATGTTCACAAAGCCCTTATCCATCAATGGTTTATGGCTTCTAGCTTAAAATCAGAAACAGAAGGGTTTGTCATAGCAGCCCAAGATCAATGCCTACCTACAAGAGACTACCAGGTGAACATATTAAAGAAGGGCAGCTGCCCAACATGTCGTGTATGTCAACAACAAAATGAAACCATTGATCATGTTGTCGCCATGTGCAGTCTTCTTGCACCTACAGAGTATCTCAAGAGGCATGATAGAGCAGCACAATATATTCACTGGGTAATTTGCAAAAACCTGGACCTGCCCCATGATAAAAACTGGTGGGAACACAAACCACCTCCAGTGCTGGAAAATGATCGCATCTCACTCCTCTGGAATTTCACCATTCAAACTGACAGAAAAATAGATGCAAATAGGCCAGACATTATATTGAAAGACTTCAGACAAAAATCATGCCTCCCCAGTGATATGACTGTCCAGTCGACATAAATGTATCTGTCAAGTATAAAGATCTTAAACTGAGCAAGTATTGAAATAGAAATTTGCAAAATGTGGAACCTGAAGATTAAAACAATACTTGTTGTTATAGGTGCCCTAGGAATGATATCAAAAGGGGCTGATTGCTACTTAGCTCAGATAAAAGGAAACCCCAAAATGGCATAAATTCAAAAGATAGTGCTCATGGGAACTGCCCACATCCTATGTAAAATACTGTCTATGTAATCTCAAATTTTAAAACAAACTTATAATTTTCTGTTTTCTTAAATATCCTTTAGAACAATACTATGTACAAAACCAAATAGATGACACCCTAGGCATAACACCAGCATGAACTTCTAACTTGTTGTCTCTTGAGGTCTCTGGGTGAGACTTGGAGTCAACTTGTACAAATACAAAGCAAAAGTCAAACATATAATAATAATAATAATAATAATAATAATAATAATAATAATAATAATAATAATAATAATAATAATGATAATAATAATAATAATAATAATAATAACAACAACAACAACGACGACGACGACGACGACGACGATGATGATGATGATGATGATGATGATGATGATGATGATGATGATGATGATGATGATGATAGATTGCACACAAATTTGAGGAGAAGCCCATGAAATTAACCCAATTTTTATTTTGAAACGATTTAAGGTTGCTCATAGTATCCAAAAATTAAACTGTGTTTGAAATTTGTATATTATTCCTACAATAGTTTTGAAATGGAGTTTAACAGCTCAAAATCTGTTATAGCTACCTTGAAAAGATATTTGGAAAAAGTGATGATGATCCTGAAGGAGTTAGCAATGTGTATCTCAATATACTAGAATTTGATAGCATTTTGAACAGGGAGATGAAGACAAATGCGAAAGAAATATGTATTTTGCAAAGCTAAAAAATTATTGAAGAGAGAAATGCATTTCAGAATATTGATCACAGCTGTTAATGGCTGGTCTGTGGTGGTCATCCGTTACAATACTACCATTCTTAGTTGGACTAAGGAATTGGTTAAAGATCTTGATAGAATTATTCAGAAGTTGACGGTATGAAATCAAAAAGTTGCATCCACTAATTCAAAAACTCAGAGTCGAAACAGATATTATAAAGCTTCTTTGCGGTCTCTCTAACATTCGACCAACTCACCACTCTAGACTGATCTTTTGCTTTTTATGACGGACTCTAGGGACTGTACACTCGTTAAACTTTTGTTTTTAGATAAATCCATAATTTTTTTTTTTTTTAATATGGATGCCCATTATGGAATATAATGTTCACGGCAGAAGGCAATAAAAGTGTGAGGTCGCTGGTTAATCAAAGAGCGAAAACAAGAGTCACTCCGCAATGCTTAGAAATTACAAGAAGACTCTGTCATTGCAACCAAGAATACAGGTGTCACAGTCCAAATAGATATTACTACTACTTTGACGTCATATCAACAACAAGCGTATAAGAAAACTTGTACCAGACACAGATCCAATAATTAAATATGTGCTGATAGTGATGTACTTCTTAGAAGGAATGCGACATCACTTTCGGTATAATATAAGCCTTTGCAATGGATGAGCAATGAAAGCAATGAACATCCAGCTGCTAAGGATTCAATCTAGATTAAGAATTCTGAGGTCATTTCACTTTGTTAGAACAAAACTTGCAAAACATAATTATATTATTGTCCAGCTGTGTAAACAAATGAATGAAAACTGCTCACAGTTTTATACCAGTGCTAACTGCATGAAATCAGACAGTAAAGTCAGAACATAAATGATTTTTGCATCAAAATTTATGGTCATTGGTGTTTATTTTCATTTTTTACTAAAGATATTCCTTAATTCTTCTTCTCTGTAAGAAATCCTTACTCGATGACCTATGCACCATATTTACACAGCTATTCAAG
Organism: Octopus bimaculoides; assembly: GCF_001194135.2. Classification (NCBI taxonomy): domain Eukaryota; kingdom Metazoa; phylum Mollusca; class Cephalopoda; order Octopoda; family Octopodidae; genus Octopus; species Octopus bimaculoides. Next base: position 50,580,181 of record NC_068987.1, on the reverse strand, counting down.
AATAAGCTGTATTTGCCCTTACTTGCCCTAAAGTGATACCGCATGTTTAGATTTTTCATTCATTCTTTCTAATATATATCCGTTTATTTATGTCGTGGCATTAAGTGTATATATATATATATATATATATATATATATATATAGTGTGTGTGTGT
>NC_068987.1:50576383-50580016 GCF_001194135.2 Octopus bimaculoides | reverse complement strand
GTGTGTGTGTATGTGTATGTGTGTGTGTGTGTGTGTGTGTGTGTGTGTGTGTGTTCACACACGTATAAAAACGTATCTGAGAAATATCTTTAATTTAATACGGCATGTATATATTTATATATTTATCTTTCTGTCTTATTTATTTTTATTGATTTAATAAGGTTTATATTTTCTGCATATTATTTTGGTTTATACATTTATCATACAAGTAAATCGTGTGAGAAACTTCATTGTTTATTAATGTGTAAATATAATTATTTCTTGGAATATATGATAAATCAATACAAGTATTACATACCTGTTTCAGCTTATTTCTTTTAGGATGGCATAATTTTTTAAGGGACAGAAATATTAGTCTATATAATAGCTAAGGGAAAATGTTAAAACTCATATAAAACGTTCGTTTCGCGGCTACAGCCAAAAATAAGAAGCTTTTTACGATTAATCATCGTAATTATTCACTTTTTTAAAGTAAATGAAGTTAAAATCGTGAAATCGTGAAAGGTTAAAAAAAGAAAATTTAACTAGAATTTTTTTTTATTAGATACTAAAAGAATAAGTAGATTTATTGATATATTGTAATGTATTGATTAAACCTAAATATTTCTGCTAGTTTTTAGTAGAGCTGCTGTATTGGACTATCACTTCGGGGTTACTTTTAGCACTCCCTGTAGCTTCTTGCACCCTTCGATGTTGAAAATTATTTGACACCATGTGCCCCCAGTCATTTTTTTTTTGTATTACATATTTTCGATTTCAAAGTACTTTTACCAATATTAGTTGCTAGTGATCGATACCAACCGCTAATATTTTTCTTTTTTTTTCCGATTCATGAAACATGCCTCTTTAACAACATAATTATCTATTACCGTCCAACTGTAAGTGTAATTATTTACAGTTTTAATTCCGTGCACCTGTTTTTTAAGAATTTAAAATTTACCTTGCTATTCTGTAAATGAATTTACAGAAAAATTCTCAAAAAAATTTGTATTGACTCACAGTAACTAATTGCACTGCAGACTGTACGACGTAGATATCAAATGCGATAAAAGGTATTTTGTTCAGTCGCACAGAATGAAGCAAAAATACATCAAAACTATTTTTAAAAGACTACTAAAAGTGAACAGCCACTTATCAAATTGATTGAATTTACCGAAAACGATAAATCTAGGGGTGCAATGGCGACCGATGTGTTTCTTGTGGCAGACATTCCTTTGCATAAGCTCATTAATCCAAGTTTGAGAAGTCTCTTTGATTCTATCAATAAGATATTGCCATTTCAGTCTACGCGCCGAAAATATGCTGATATGTTTAGTGCAAACGCGGTTGAAAATTTGCAAGAGTTGCCTGACTAATTAAAATGTATTTTTAATTGTTGATGAAAATGAAATCGATAACAAAAAAAAATTGTTAATGTACTTATTGGTTCAGTTAAGAATCCACAAAAAAACTTTCCTAATAAAATGTTTGCCACTCGAATCAGCTCTAACTGCCGCAGTCATCGCTCAGATCATAGCTGATTCGTTATGAAGTATAGCGGTTCCCTACTGTTGACTGATGCTGCTCAGTATATGGTAGTTGCTGCAGAAACATTGCAAGTTATGTACGCAAAGCTCTTCCATGTAGCCTGCTTCTACCTACTGCACAACTGTGCTCTATAAGTAAAGGCTACGCTGCAGTCGATTGTCTGATTGCCACTGTCAAAGCTGCTACTACAAAGAACAAACACCGTCGAGAGCATTTCAGAACAATCGGATATCCCACTCAGCCAATTGTGACTAGGTGACGCAGCTGGTCGGATGCCAGCAATTGCTATGCCGAAAATCTTGGAGAAATTACAAAAATTGTAGAGAGTTTTGAGGACGAAGACATTTTGGCGCAGAGAACGAAAAATCTGTACGAAATCCCGCTCAAACTATATGCAGTTGAAAGAGTTGGTTCTGAAAGCCTAGTTAACTGCCTTTACCATCTACGATGCTTACAAAATTCTCAAAAAATTGAAATTCAACGAAGACCCATGTTGCATCATGAATTACATTGATTCTAAATTCAATATAAGCCAAATGAATTCGATAATTCAATTAATGAACCCCAAAGTTTCACCCACGGAATATGTAGATCTGATAATATCCAAGCGATATCAGCTGCTGTAGAAAGCAGTTTTTTTATGCTAAAAAAATGCTTGCAAAAGACAGGAATTTTTTGCCTACAATTATAAAGCATATATCATATTGCCTACAAGTATAAAGCATATATCAATATTGTACTATAATAAATTTCTACAACAGTTATTTTTAAAATTGTTTTGATAATAATCGTATATCATAAAGTAATCAAAACTAGAATGAACTCCCTACTGTTTATGAATTCATTAATAATAATGTTAAAATCTATCAAAGTGTGAAAATAAGGTTAAAATCAAGCAATTTTGGGGATTTCAAAAATTGCCCTAATAATAACAGCCCTTATACATTTTGGTTGGTTGATTGGTTGGTTGAGTGAGTGAGTGAGTGAGTGAGTGAGTGAGTGAGTGAGTGATTTCCTCAATCATACTTCACATCGTATAGGAATGGGCGGCGAGTAAAGGAGAGGTTCAAAGAGAGAGAAAACATAAGAGGTGCAATTTGAGTGTCTTAAAACTTTCTGAAAAATACATTCCTTTAATGAAATTGTGCAGACATAGGTCTTCAATGCTGTTTATTGCGATTGTGCTGATAAAATTTAGAAAACTAATAACATATATATAATGAAATATACAAATGAGAAATTTGTTTTATTTGATTTTAGGCTAATCGCCCTTCTTTTTCACGCTTCAGTCATTAGACTGCGCTCATGCTGGGGCATCCCCTTAAAAGGTTTAGTAAAACAAATCGACCGCAATAGTTATTTTTTAAAAGTCTGATACTTCTAAACGTTTCTTTCGCAGAAACGCTAATTGCGTGAACGTAAGCAAACCAACACCGGAATACGCACATGTCCATATACACATATATGTAGATAAACAGAGATCTTTCAGTTACTCACAAAGCTTTAGTCGGCGCGAAGATATAGAGAAGACACTCACCCAAAGTGCCATACTTTGGGATCGAACCCATAACCACACCTGCGCCTAATGTATTTTTGTTTGAAAAATTAGTATTCATCTTCATTTTATTTTGGCACCGTGAAATTTACTAAAAGTTAAACGATGGTTAATGAGTGTATGCCATATTTCCTGATTTTATCCATAATGGCAAAAATATATTTCCATGGTTAGTTGTTAGATGACGGATAGCACTGAAATAAGTATATATATTGGTGAATGATTACGAATTATAGATGTTTGATTACTGTCTGAATGAGCCGAATTATAGATGTGTTTGATTACTATTTTGTATTAAAGATTTTGACGTCACATGTTGTGAAGAAATCATTTTAACTGTTATGCATCCAATTAATTGTAAACATTGGAATCACAATGAAATATTCTGAAGTAATTTTTCCTGCGTTTAGTGATTCAGAATATTTTAGATTCCGAAGAGACATTGAAATATACGAAGGCATAGATTCTTTGCTAAAACCATAAACCACATACGTGTATGTGTGAGTGTGTGTGTGAATGTCTGTGTGCATATATGTGTGTGCGTGTGTGCA
>NC_068987.1:50575005-50576373 GCF_001194135.2 Octopus bimaculoides | reverse complement strand
ATATATATATATATATATATAAATTTACGTGTGCGTGTGTGTGAGTGTGTGTACTTCCCATTAAGGAAGTGAATATGCATTTATGTACATAAATGTTTGTGTGTGTAGTGTACTTATGCAATAAATCTGAAAATGGAAAGTAGCAATACATTCCATACGTAGGAAATTATACTTGAAGCTAAAACTACATATGACCAATACACTTAAAATTGATTTTAACGTCCGTATGCAAGTGTCTACATATTTGTATAACTAGAACTTGTTTTTGCTCCTTTTTTTTCATTTTTATTTTCTGTGTACTTTCGTTTCTTTGTTTTTTGGGTTATTTTTCTTTCTTTGCAAAAATGGCGCATCACCTTATGGCTAGGTTGTTTCTCATACGATCGTAAAATTGTACTTACGATTACCAGACCGCGCAGTAAACAATGTTCTTGAGCAAAACACTTCATTTCACGTTGCCCCAGTCATTCAGCTGTAAATAAATCACAACAATAGCTGGGAAGTTAACGCTGCAGTTTATCAAAGTCCCATACAGCAGTGGTGGGTAGTGGTAAGGTTGTAATCTCAATCACGTATACGCCATGGAAACTGGAATAAGCTCTGGCCTTATGAATCGCAGGACTCACGATAAATATAAGTCTGAGTCATTCTTAAGAAACTCGAAATAAAAAACGTAAATTTATATTTAACTTCAATTGGCAAAATTAGTTTCATTTCTTTGCTTTGTTGTTTTTGTTTTTAATGTACAGTAGTAACTTTTTTTTTTTTTGTAAAGAGCAGAGGAAGAGGAAAAGCTGAAATATGTAATACGGAATTCGCTATCGAAATAAACAAGACAAACAGCAATATACGTCATTCAACTTATTTTTATGTTTGTATATATATATATATATATACGTGTGTGTGTGTGTGTGTGTGTGTGTAGACAGTAGGGAAGACAGACAGATAAATAGATAGAAATATTCTTTTCTACTCTTGGCACAAGGCCCGAAATTTTGAGGAGGGGGAAAGTCGATTAGATCGACAACAGTACGCAACTGGTACTTAATTTATTGACTCCGAAGGATGAAAGGCAAAGTCGACCTCGGCAGAATGTGAACTCAGAACGTAAAGACAGACGAAATACCTCTAAGCATTTCGTCCGGCGTGCTAACGTTTCTGCCAGCTCACCGCCTCAGATAGATATAAATATTCTAAAATATATGAATGTATGTGGGAAAATATATTCGTGTAGGCATATTTATACATATATATATATATGTGTATATATATGTGAGTATATATATATATATATATATATATATATGTGTGTGTGTGTGTGCATGTGTAAATATATACTTGTGTGTATATATATATATATATATATGT
>NC_068987.1:50566120-50573128 GCF_001194135.2 Octopus bimaculoides | reverse complement strand
GTATGTGTGTGTGTTATATGCATACATACATACATGCATACATGCATACATGCATTCATACATAAATCCATACATGCATGCATACACATACATACATGTGTGTGTATGTGTGTGTGTGTGTGTGTGTGTGTGTGTGTGTGTAGGCGCAGGTGTGTAGGCGCAGGCGCTTCGCAGTCACATGGATCCGTGTTAAGTCCCACCTTCAGCAGGTGTCCTCTACTATAGCCTCGGGCCTCTAGTATTCTGAGTGGATTTGGTAGACGGAAACTGAAAGAAGCGCGTCGTATACGTGTGCGTGTGTATGTATACACATACACACATATATACATACATCCCTCTTTCTCCCTCCTTGTCGGTTGTGCGTGTGAGTGTTTGTGTATGTATGTATATTAATACATATGTAGAGGGATAGAATACATATATTTCAACTAATGCCTCTAATTACATGTGGCACCTTCGGCAAGTGTCTTCTACTATAACCTCGGACCGACCAAAGCCTTGCGCGTGGATTTAGTAGACGGAAACTGAAAGAAGCTCATCATGTGTGTGTGTGTGTGTGTGTGTGTGTGTGTGTGTGTGTGTGTGTGTGTGTGTGTGTGTGTGTGTGTGTGTGTGTGTGTGTGTGTGTGTGTGTGTGTGTGTGTGTGTGTGTGTGTGTGTGTTTGTCCCCCAACATCGCTTGACAACCGATGCTGGTGTGTTTACGTCCCCTTAAATTAGTGGTTTGGCAAAAGAGACCGATAGAATAAATACTAGGCTTACAAAGAATAAGTACTGGGTCGATTTGCTCGACTAAAAGCGGTGCTCCAGCATGGTCACAGTCAAATGACAGAAACCAATAAAAGAATATATATATATATATATCATTATATAAATATATATATACATATGTATATTATATATATATATATGTGTGTGTGTGTGTGTGTGTGTGTATAATTATATATATATATGTATATATGGGACAGGTTTCTATGATGTTTTCATCGACCAGATTTACTCACAAGGCAATTGTCGGCTTCGCCTTATAGTAGAAACCACGTAGTTGCAAATATGTATGTTTATGTATGTATGCACGTATCAATATAAAATTATAGGAGGAGGAAAGTGAGAAAGAATTATGACTATTCAATTGTCCCTATGTCAGCATGGAAAAGGATAATAAATAATAATGAGGCTCATGATGGTAAGAATCAAAGAGAATTACCAAACTTTTGAAACCTGTGTGTGGCAGTATATTTTATAATTATACAATTTAATTTATATTTAATTAAACTTTTAAAAGCAAATGTTGCAACGGATGGTTTGGATTATTTTGTCAACACATACATGTGTGTGTGTGTGTGTGTGTGTGTGTGTGTGTGTGTGTGTGTGTGTGTGTGTGTGTGTGTGCATATATATAGATAGATAGATAGATAGATAGATAGATAGATAGATACATACATACATACATACATACATACAAACATACAAACATGCATTCATGCATGCATACATACATACATACATACATACATACATATATATGCATATACATATATGTGTATGTGTGTATATTTACACACATGAGTCTAGAAATATATATACGCATGTATATACGTACACTTTTTAGATATATTACATAGATATATTGTTTATTACATATAAAACATTCGTGATTGTATGTGTATTTGTGTGTGCATGCACGTATATGAATATCACAATTCTGTCTCCCTCTTTCTCAGTCTCTTCATTCCTTCCTCATACCCACTCTCCCTCGCTCTCCCTCATTCTCCCTCTCTCTCTTTCTCTCTATCTGTCTTTTCCCTATTTATCCAATCATAGATCGTGTGACATTGAAAGTTTTTTGCTTTTCTGGGGTTTTTTTGTTTTTCATTTTTGCTTTCATTTGTTCTTTCAAGATCAATGATCGAAAGTATCTGAAGACTTGCCTCCTTTTTACTGACCAATTCTTTGATTGGTAAAGAATTGGTCAGTTAACAAAGAAGAAAGAAAGAAAGAAAGAAAGAAAGAAAGAAAGAAAGAAAGAATAACAGAAAGAAAGAAAGAATGAATGACAGAAAGAAAGAAGGAAAGAAAATTGAGAAGGTAACCTAGAAAGTAGAAAAAAGAAAGGATAAATCGATAGATAGATAGATAGATAGATAGATAGATAGATAGATAGATAGATAGATAGATAGACAGGTAGGTAGGTAGGTAGGTAGGTAGGTAGGTAGGTAGGTAGGTGGTTAGGTAGGTAGGTACGTACGTACGTATGCAGGTAGGTAGGTAGGTAGGTAGGTAGGTAGAGTAGGGGTGTTAAACAAACGAGATGGAAAGAAATGGAAGAAAGAGGAACGAAAATGGTGGAATGGAAATATAGTTTCGCTGTGAAGTTTTCAGCTTAATGTGGTTGGCAATAAAAAGCAGTAAATTGAACTTCGTATTAAGATGATAAGTTTTCTACAAGTAGCTCTAATTTAATACCACTACAAACTTGTTGAAACTGACGAATTGGATGATGGTGTATCTGTGTGTATAATGTATACGTGTGCATGAGTGTATATGTATGCTTAAGCGTGTAAGTGTAAATGTGTGCGCATAAATGTAGAAAGACAAGTTATCTGTTTGTATAAGAATATAATCATGACATTCGAGGTTCCAGTTCAGTATGTGGATCCTTCGGCATATATGTAGCCTAGATGGATAAGAAAGTTGTATGAAAACCGATTGGGGCTAGGACTTCAGCTATTTTTGAAAGAATTGACCTGTATTATACATTGTGCCATGATGATGATTTTGCCTGTCAGGTAACGGCAGGATTTCTGGTAGCGACTGGAATGTATCACAGTGAACACGGAGCCACCAGCGGTGGGTCATTCAGAACGTACATTGACAGAGAGTTTGTTAAGCTAACAGCTAGAGATAGTGTAGAGTATTCACAATTTAAAGTGGCCAGCTACATAGACCACAAATTAGTAATGTGCACAAAAAAACTTGGGATACAAAGACTCGCGTCCGGTTACTGGAAGTTGAACACAACCCAAAAACTTATTAGCGAGCTAATCAAGTGGCAGTTGCTGACAGTTTTCGTCAACAACCGGTAATGAGGCGTTCTATCGTTCGATGAGCTCAAATGGAGGCAGCACAACGTGACATCGAAGCCACAATTTACCATTTGGCGGACCAGGACGGGCGTGTGATACTTGGTTATAAGCATTCTAGATGTTGCACTGAATGCACCAATTACCATAGCAACAATTTTTACCTTTATGCTCATCTGTCTCGCTAGGTCCTGATATTTCTCAAATTTCTGTTTGATAATTATCCACTCTATTTAATTTCATTTTTACGTAATAAATATTTTTCTTTTGAAAATTAGCATTCATTTCATCATTTTGTGTAAGCACCAAGAAATTATATTTATTGTTAAATTATAATTAACGTATGTATGCCATATTTGTTGATATTACCTATAATGGCAAAAGTATACTTTCAAATTTACCCGTCGTATGATAGGTAACACTTTACCTGTCATTTATATGGTGTTTGAGCCAGGAAACTATTCTGATGATATAACACCAAAAGCATTCGGTTACTGCTCGTCATGAGTTGTTTACTTCAATGTCAAGGACAAAACTATTACTGCAGATGGACTCGAACTCAGCATTTCAAGTTTCTTCTTTTTTATATGTTAGTCGGTAACAGAGAGGCACTGCTCATGACAGTTGCATATCATCCCCTGATTCATGAGATCGATTAAGCTGATGACCAGATCCAATATCTGCAGGGAAAACAATCGTAGCGGGACCAGATTTGAGTTTGCATTGAATACTTGCTAAGGAAAACACTTGTCGATTCCATAGCATTGCTGCTTCTTCACTATTTTGACACCAAACTGTCCGTGACCGACCATGATTCTATGATATAAACTTTCTTTTTTTTTAATTTTCCATCACACTTTTATGCTAATTTATGTTCGTGACACCAGTTTAATAATAGCAAAGTTATTTTACTAAATTCATCATTATTATGAAAATATACGCGTTAAAGCGGTAAATTACATCGATACCTGCCGCTGCTCTAACTATGACTGTATATCACCAATAGCGCACTTAAGCAAACAGATGTGTCCAACTGATAATATATTAATACAAGGTCACAGCCTATAGTAAAGGGGTCCAGTTTATTGAATTGTCTATAATTACTGTTTAACTGATGCCGGATAAATGAAAATTGCAAAAGTCTAGTCCGACTAGATTTAAATTTAAGTTGTGAAGGCACACAACTAAATTGTAAAGCCATACATTTTGTCCGTTACTCTAATATTAATTATGACTGCAGACATGGCCGATTCTATGATATAAAGTACACTTTTCCATCATCTCATGACGCGGTATCTTAAGCAATTATTTCTTATCAAAACCTCGTAGCAACCAAAGATTTGTAAATGAGATTGAGTAGAAGAAAACTCTATGGAAGCTCACTGGATTTAACGAATATGTAATTCTGGTGGTTGAACGACTGAATGCTCATCGTTAATCTAACACAGGATCCATCATTATTTCTACTACTTCATAGTACTGCTGTTCAACTAACAGTAATCATCTTTCATATCAGTACATATATATATATATATATATATATATATATATATATATATATATATATATATATATATATACTTATAGGCGCAGGGGTGGCTGTCTGGTTGGTAGCTTGCTTGCCAATAATATAGTTCCGGGTCCAGTCCCACTACGTGGCACTTTGGGCAAGTGTCTTCTACTATAGCCTCGGGCTGACCAAAGCCTTGTGAGCGGATTTGGTAGACGGAAATTAAAAGCCCGTCGTACATATGTATGTGTGTGTGTGTGTGTGTATGTTTGTGTGTCTGTGTTTGTCCCTCCAACATCGCTTGACAACCGATGGTGGTGTGTTTACGTCCCCGTAAATTAGCGGTTCGGCAAAAGAGACCGATAGAATAAGTACTAGGCGTACAAAGAATAAGTCCTGGGGTCGACTAAAGGCGGTACTCCAGCATGGCCGCAGTCAAATGACTGAAACAAGTAAAAGAGTAAAAGAGTATACATACACACGTATAGATATATACATCCACACACATATACATATACATATGTGTGTGCTTATATATAAACATACATACATATATATATAACATTCACCGTCAAATCTCTTAGCTCTTATAGATTCCGAAGTTACAAGAATTTGTTACCAAAGCAACAAAATGTGGAAATACCAAAGATATTAATAAGCTCCTTAATGGCGTTAGTGTTGAGTCGGTAGAAATAACGGAACACCAAATTAAATCTATAACACGTACGTAGTCTGTCTTTCTCGATTTTAAGTTAAAATCAAATCGGCATCAACTTGATTTTTCGTTGCAGGCTCGATAGTTATACACTAGTAATTATGCCAACTAGACACAATGAAGATGAAGACTTTAAGTAGTCTCCCAACTTGCTACAAATAGCAGGAAAAACTTCCTTAAACTAACGTATAAAAACAAAAACGACGAAACATTGCGCCTTTGCGCCATATATTTCCTCGAATGATCTAGTGGTCTGGGGGTTGCACTCACGATCATAAAATCCTGATTTCAATTCCTGGGCGAACAGTGCGTTGTGTTCTTGAACAAGACACTTCATTGCATATTGCTCTGCAATCACTCCGTAATCTGACGTGTGGGATACCGTGTACCTATAGAGGCAATGTCGATTTAAGGGCAGGAGGGAGCTGATGCATAACATAAATATTTGATCACTAAAAATTAATCATCTATGGAGGTTATGCAGTTACAAATTGCGGAGACCTTATCTGTCGAACACGACAAAAGAGTCCATCAACTACACCAACACAAAATTGATTTGTTTCTATGTGAAAATACAATCAATATTTTCTTTTTGATGGTGGCGAATACCTTAGAGTCAAGAATAAATTTGCATGATTCCAGCACCTGGTTTTGGTTTCTAAGGCGACTAACTGGTAGAATCGTTAGCACGCCGGGCAAGATGCCTAGCAACATTTCGTCCGTCTTCACGTTCTGAGTTCAAATTACGCCGAGCTCGACTTTGCCTTTCACCTTTTCGGGGTCGCTAAAATAAGTACCAGTTGAACATTGGGATCGATGTAATCGAATTACTCCCTCCCCCCGGAATTGCTGACCTTGTGCCAAAATCTGAAACCAATAATTAAAATAGACCTGTGTGCATTTATAATAACACCTCTCTTCACACCCAGACATGGAAATACCTTTGTTGGGAAAAATGTATTGGGAGAGAAATTTTTGTTTATAGACAATGTGCAATATATGTAAAAACAACTGAACTGTTGAACTTGTATTTTATCTGCTACAAACACCGAATCCGTTATCCATAACTCACTTTCTTATATTTTTAAATTAGAACAACATATAGTAAAATTGTTGATTCATGATATGTTTGATCAAACGGGAACTAATTTACCAACTAATTTACCTACGGCTAATTAAGTATCGATGACTAAAATAAAACTGTGTACTATTATATTTAATATGTTCCAATGCATTCAAGCTTAGAAAGATCTTCGCTACGAAAACTGTCTCGGGAGAGATATTCTCAATATGTGTGTGAAAAAACACATCGCTTTCGACAATGCATAACATCAGAGCACGAGGTCAGAAATTTCAGGAGTAGGGAAAAGTCGATTAAATCGCCCCAATCACTTTACCAATACCTTATTTTACCGACCCCAGAGAAATGAAAAGTAGAGTTTATCACGGTATGATCTGAACTCAGTACGTAAAATATCGGAGAAAATACAAGTTATTTTGTTTACTTCATCCGAGGTTCTAACGATTCTGACACTCCAACCACCTTTTACGTTGCTAGTAAATGTCTCCGTGAATGGATGGAATGCAAGGTGTTATTTAGGCACTCAACTATGAACATAAACAGCTGTAAGCTAATGAAGTTCATTAGATAATCATTTATTTTATTGACTTCTCTCTTTCTTTTATATATATATATATAT
>NC_068987.1:50563024-50566027 GCF_001194135.2 Octopus bimaculoides | reverse complement strand
ACATGACAGAAGTAAATAGACACCCCTATAATCATTAGAATTTCTTTAAATCAGAAATTATACATTCAAATTATTTATTAATTGTTATAATGTAAATATTCAATATCTAGTAGACATGACCTTTGTATTTTTCAATATAAGGACCCTTTTAGGCATGTTACAGATCAGATTATGAATATTCTCTCGCGGAATTTGTTGCCAAGTTTTATGCAGTAATCTCAAATGATCTGGCTTTGAGGATGCTTTCTTGTTCTTTTTATGAAGTGTCCTGTCCATTATGTCCTAGAGGTATTCAATAGGGTCCTTATCTGGTGACTGGCTTGGCCATGGAAGTTTTTAATACCATATTCATCCAACAAATCTTGGGTCATTTTAGCCATGTGACAAGGAGTCCCATCTTCCATAAATAAAAAGTCTTCTTTAATCATTTCACCACTGGAGAAGATTGGAAAGAGTCCTTCCTGCAATATGGACACATAATTATCGGAGTTTATGTTTACATCAAACTCCACCATCTCTAATTGCTCCAAATTGCTCCCCAAACCATAACAGAACAGCTGCCATGTTTCATTGTTAGCTGCAATCTTTTCACATCAAATTCTTGATCACAGTTTCCAGACCCACACTCAACCACTGTCAAGAAATACAGCAAATCTGAACTTATCAGAGAATGTGACAGTGTCCCAAAATGCTACTAACTTCTCCACCATCTCACTGGCCCAATCTTTTCTCCGCTTGATGTTGACTGGTCGAAGAAGTGGCTTCCTTCTTGCTGCTCTGCCATTGTAACTAAGTTTGTGGAGATACCTGACAGCTGTTGTGGGACTGACTTTAACTTGTTCTGCTATGTCAGAGGCCTTGCAATGAGGATTATCCTCCATACTTCCCTTATCAAAGAGAAGGGTCCTGTCAGAGAGCCCTGGCTGATCTGAGCGAGGTGACGTAGGCTCCTTCCCCTCTCTGGGGAATTGGACAATCACTTTATTAACTGAAGAAAGCAGGATCCCAAAGTTTTCTACGATTTTACGCTATGTCCACCTTCAGAATGACCCACAATGCTGCCTCTATAAAATTCGGACAGTTCCAAGGCTTCTTTTGTACATGGCATGATTAAACAATCACATATACAACCTGAAACATAAAAATGTCAATTAATAACAAATATAAACCTTTACAAGTTAGAATAAACATAAAACGATGTTTTATGAATTGTCTATTTACTTCTGTCTTGTCTGTGTACTAATGTATGTCATTATTCAGTTTTATTTCAAGATTTCTTGCCAATAGAGTATGAGCCGGTCTCTCACCAAGATCCAAGACTTCTTCATTGGAATTTCAACAACTTCAACAGGCTATTTTTGTATGTATATATATATATATATATATGTGCAGATTTGTATGTTTTGTTTTATTCTCATGCATATAGTTTCATATAGTTGCATGTTTAGACATGCTCATATATACATAAGTAATAAACTTCTGAAAAGTTTTACAGATTTTTACAGTTCCAGTGATGACTTGGTTTTGTAGTTTTCGAATCAGTTTTCTCCTTTCTGGTTTTGAGAAGCCTAATTTCTCAATATTGGTATTTAGGCAGTGTGTTACATATCCCAGTGTCCCAATAATTACAGCTATAAACCTGAACTTGTAATCTGGATAGAGTAACTATAGATTCCTCAATAGTTCCACGTAGGTATTTTCTATTTCGATGATCTATAGCTTTATGTTAACATCCGCTAGACAGCTGATTCCCACAACGGTACGGTTTCTCTTCTTTATCTCAAAATATTATGTCATATCTGTTATGTTTACATTTTATTGAGGTTTTCACTGGGATATTCCACCAGTACTCCTTTTTAGTAATCTGGTTATTGGTCCATGTTAGACTGCTTTGATGATCAATGTAACTATCATCTGGCACTTTTACTGACATATGCATGCATGGTTTTCTGATGATATACGATCATCTTTCCTTTCATCTGATGAGACGTTGCAGTAGAGTCGTGTATTTAAGGTTATCAGACAAAGAATGCCGCACAAGGAGCTGCTTTCCAAGTCTTATGATGATATCAGCCTCATGTATGCAAACTTAGTCAAGGAATGCACTTCAACACTTTGTGTTTAAAAGATGTTGCCGAAGGGATATGATACGACATTTAAAGATAATCTGGTCGATGTTAAGCCTCTGCTCCCTTGTTTTCGTCTTAGGTAGATATCACTGTTGATGTGAAAATTATGTTTGCTTGTTAATATCTTCCGGGTTTTCACATCAATGGCTCGGATCTCATCAAGCGTCCAATCAAGCAGCCCAAATGTTAGTATGAGTACTGCCACTGCAAAACACATTGTGGGTCACTCTTTCATTGAATGCAGGGAGTTCTGAGGTGCATATTTTCTTTATTCGGTTGTAATATACATAAAGTGACACGTGTTGTGTTACGGGTACCGTTATAAGATATGTTTTCATCCACCCCTAGATATCTGTAACATTCATCAGATATAGGGGAAAAAGTCAAGTCATTCATGGAGATGTTGCTAGTCTAGTTTACAGTTTTTCCTCTTTCCACAACCATATAGCAACATTTATCCTGACAATCGTATATCCTTTGAGAATGTTGTAACCAGGTCACAGTTCTTTTTCATCTCGTGCATATGCATGTATGTATCTATGTATGTCTATGTCTGTGTATGTATGTATGTATGTATGTATGTATGTATGTATGTATGTATGTATGTATGTATGCACGTATAAATATATATTTATGGGGTGAGGAGTGAGAAAGAATTATGACTATTCAATTGTCCCTATGTCAGCATGGAAAAGGATAATAAATAATAATGAGGCTCATGATGGTAAGAATCAAAGAGAATTCCCAAACTTTTGAAACCTGTGTGTGGCAGTATATTTTATAAATATACAATTTATTTTATATTTAATCAAACTTTAAAAAACGTATGTTGCAACGAATGGTTCGGAGTATTCTGTTCAACATATACATGTGA
>NC_068987.1:50558906-50562363 GCF_001194135.2 Octopus bimaculoides | reverse complement strand
GAGAGAGAGAGAGAGAGAGAGAGAGGCGCAATGGCCCAGTAGTTAGGGCAGCGGACACGCTGTCATAGGATCGCATTTTCGATTCCAAGACCGGGCGTTGTGGGTGTCTATTGAGCGAAAACACTTAAAGTTCCACGAGGCTCCGGAGGCGAACTCTTTCACCACAATTTTCTCTCACTTTTTCTTCCTGTTTCTCTTGTACCTGTATTTCAAAGGGCCACACTCTTGTCACACTCTGTGTCACGTTGAATCTTCCCGAGAAGTACGTTAAGTGTACACGTGTCTGTGGAGTTCTCAGCCACTTGCACGTTAATTTCACGAGCTGGCTGTTCCGTTGATTGGATCAACCAGAACCCTCATCGTCGTAACCGACAGAGTGCTGTAGTATATATAGAGAGAGACAGACAGACAGACAGGCAGACAAACAACAGACAGACAGAGCTACATACATACATATTCGTATATGTGTGTATATATACACGTGTGTCCCTAAATATGTATACATATATACATACATATACTTGTTAAAAATCTATGTCTACATTGTATAAAACATTTGTGACTCTGTGTGTGTTTGTGTGCGTGCGTTTGTATGTGTGTCTGTGTGAGTGTGGTGTGTGTGTGTGTTTGTGTTTGTGTGAGTGTGCGTGTCTGTGTATGTGTATGAATATACGCATATATATTCCTCTCACAACTAATCCATTCATTTTACCCTTATCACTACAATAAAATTACTACTACTACTATTTGTCTTCTTTACGACAATTCATAAACGGTGCAAACTACTTTACTTTTCGGATGAAACTGCTTTACTTTTCAATGCCGCTAATGCCTTTGCGAAAGAAGAGAAAAAACATTTCATTGCGTTATGAATATGAAAGATAAATGTTATTCTGGATGAAATATCAATCTAGAACAAATAAATCTTTACCTCCTACGGAAATAACTGAACATAATTGTATAGGCTAGCGAATCACTTGATGTTTACGATGCAGCTACTATATACAGGGTTGAACTATATGGCTCTGCAGTACCTACTTACGTTTAGCGGAACTCTACTGTTGAGCGTAAAGTAGATGCAAGGCAGTATTAGGGATAAGATACGAATAAGCTCTTGTTGTCTTTGTTGCCTTCTTAAAATACTTTAAAGCATTTAAAGAGCAATAACTGTCTGTTATTAGAATAGCAGTGAGCTGGTAGACGACATATCGGGCATTACATGTCTAGAATGCCTTACAGAGACGTTCATAGGGCAAAACATGGCATCTAAGATGCTTTCAGCGCAGTAGCAAGGCTTCAGTTGATCTGAAAGATCAGGTAAAACAGTCTTATGATTAAGACTGGATTCCATAACAACAATGTCAAATTTGTTTTGTGTATGGTTCAGAACGATAACAAAGGATAGAGAAGACCTGAATAAGAGCAATAGTATCTTTTGACCTAACAAGATATCAAACGAGGAGAGGCGCCACAAAACTTGCTGTGATAGTGTGATCACGGAAATAAAACACTGGTGGCACAAATGGGTAGAGCACGAACCCAGAATGAGCCAGGACAGAATACTAAATGTGACATAAAAATGGACATCTTGGTCTGCATAAAAAGCAGCCAACTCTACCTCTGGTCACAGTCTATTGTTTAAGAAAAGTTGACACATTGAAAAATGTTATCCGAGGTACTGTATTTTTGACAAAAAAGATAACCATGGCTCGAATACTTTGTTCATAGGTCTACTCGATCAGTGAAGATGTGGGGTTAAACAACAACAAAGAGAAAGTAACATTGGATATTTTAGTCCTAGACGTACGATGTCTAAGAGAAAAAAAAAAGACGTTATTGTTACGGCTGGAATGGTTTTGATCATGTAGCTGCTTGATCAAGGTTGTACCGTGATTAAACAACAACGATATGTGAGATACAGAAACATATATTACCGTGGTCTAATATCTAAATTTAATTATCAAGATTAATATCTGAATTAATTATATCTTTCAATACCGGTTGAAATTTCTTTACAGTCTGAAAAGGGATTTCTGTCCAAAATGTTAATTTTCTTCTTTGACATAAATTCATTCCAATGTTTGGACAATTTGTGATAGTTATTACCACAGCAAAACATCGCTAGTTTCCTCAGATTCTAACTATTTCACAATAACATTTACATGAATTCATAAAATTCCTAAAAAGTTTATATCTTCTTCGCCCATTTCATCCTGAAAGGTCGTTGAGGGAATATCTTGGGAAGGTGGAATTGACGCACAAAGTTAACGTGCCATAAAATGTTGCCAATTAAAACAAAATAGCTATTTTTTCTCTTTGACCCAAAACATTGAATTTAGCCGAGTAATTGACGATCTTCATTAATATGTAATTAGAAGTCATTAATTTTGGCGTAAATCTAATTGTGTATTTATTTTCATTCGTCTTGTTTTTGTTGTTATTTAATCACAAATTGACCTATTTAGCACATCTATGGATGATAAAACGTATTCCAGTCGGGACCAACTTGTCTTCTTTTTTAAATTATTTTTACTGACATCAGGTATTTAGGACTACATTATGTAATATTCTTAAAATTCCTTTAAGATGATTAAGCATTTATTTGAGTAGTATTTGGTTACTATTTTTAGCAAGTTGAGCAACTACGAAAGGGCTCTGAAACGATTATTATTAGTATTATTAAGTAACCAAGACGACCAACACGCCGAACACATAGAAAACCCAGCAACATATGCTTCCTTAAAATACCCCATTTTAGCGAGAGTATTATTACAGCCATCCGAAGAGCCATAAGAAGAGAAGGGCTAGACATACAACTAGCCCACTCCGGCCCTTCTCTGAGAGGACACCTCGCAAAGAAACGAATAAGGGACAACAATCAATGCACACTAACAAATTGTCCCATCCATGACACAGATTTATGCCAACGGGTAAATGTTGTGTATAGAATACAATGTAACAAATGCAACAAGTTCTATGTCTGTAGCACAACAAGACCGTTACATGTCCGCATCAAAGAACATCTGAACACGAGAGTCTCCTCCTTAAGAAAACATCTAGACAGATGCCGGAACACTGAAAATAGCATAACAGTCACAATTGAAGCCAATGAAAGAAATTTGGGTAATTTAAGAATTAAGGAAGCTATACTCATACACAGACTAGGACCCCAAATTAACAACAGGCTGGAGGTTGATAATCAATATATTATTTAGCAACATCTGGACGCATGTAGGTTCATTTTTTTATATGCTAATCTATTGTTTATAATAAAAAGAAAAGAGAAGAGAAAAAGAAGGGAGAAAAAAGGAAGCTGCACGTGATGTCTTGGAAACAACTCACACATGCAAGTGCTACCAGTCGAGAACTCCGCATACCGGAAGCCAGCAAGTGTATGGGGTCATCAGGAGAGAATGCGCGCCGTTTCGGGGCCTACCTCTCGACGGCATCAATGCGC
>NC_068987.1:50549726-50553609 GCF_001194135.2 Octopus bimaculoides | reverse complement strand
TGTGCTGTGCCCAGTAGTGCAATTTTCTGTATGTTATATATATTTGTAAGTCCTGGTGTTTTTGTTATGTATTTGTCTGAATATTTTTTTATTATACCTAAGGCACCTACTATAATAGGAATTGTTTCTGTTTTTAGATTCCACATTCGAGTTACCTCTATTTCCAGGTTTTTGTATTTTGAAAGTTTTTCCATTTCTTTTAGAGAGACGTTGTCATCTGCTGGTATTGATACATCAATTAGAAAGCATTTTTTAATTTTTATTATTATTATTATTATTATTATTATTATTATTATTATTATTATTATTATTATCATCATCATCATCATCATCATCACGTGCTTTCACTGCACTATCGAGTGAAGCTCTTTGTGTATTTGGGTATGTTCTGTGGTTTGTTGTGATGCTCTTATTTTTACAGTATTGAAAGTGTTTTTTATGTAGAATGTGTGCGGTGCCTGATAGTGCTAGTTTCTGTAAATTATATATACTCGTTAGTCCCGGTACTTTTGTCATGTCTGATATTATTATTATTATTATTATTATTATTATTATTATTATTATTATTATTATTATTATTATTATTATTATTATTATTATTATATATTTGACTTTTGCTTTGTATTTGTACAAGTTGACTCCAAGTTTCATCCAGAAACCTCAAGAGACAATAAGTTAGAAGTTCATGTTGGCGTTATGCCTAATGTGTCATATATTTTGTTTTGCACATAGTATTGTTCTAGAGAATATTTAAGAAAATAAAAGAAAATTATAAGTTGGTTTTAAAATTTGAGATCACATAGACAGTATTTTACGTAGGATATGGGCAGTTCCCATGAGCACTATCTTTTGAATTTATGCCATTTTGGGATTTCACGGTACCTGAGCTAGGTAGAAATCGGCTCCTCTTGCTATCATTTCTAGGGCACCTATGACAACAGGTAGTGTTTTAGTCTTCCGGTTCCACATTTTGCCAATTTCTATTTCAAGATCTTTATACTTGCTCAGTTTTTGGTAGGTCTTGACAGATACATTTATGTCGACTGGGACAGTCATATCACTGAGGAGGCATGGTTTTTGTCTGAAGTCTTTCAATATAATGTCTGGTTTATTCGCATCTATCTTTCTGTCAGTTTGAATGGTGAAGTTCCAGAGGAGTGAGACATCATCATATTCAAGTGGTTTGTGTTCCCACCAGTTTTTATCATGGGTCCAGGTTTTTGCAAATTACCCAGTGAATATACTGTAATGCTCTATCATGCCTATTGAGATAATCTGTAGGCGCAAGAATCGCACATGGAAACAACGTGATCAATGGTTTCATTTTGTTGTTGACATACACGACATGTTGGGCTACTGCCGTTCATTAATATGTTGGCATGGTAGCTCCTTGTAGGTAGGCATTGATCTTGGGCTGCTGTGATAAACCCTTCTGTTTCTTTCATCCAGAAGACACTAACCATTGATGGTTAAGGGCTTTGTGAATATCAGCATTATTAGATTTCTTTGGGTATTTGCCATTGAGAGGTTTTTCTTGTCATTTATCAGTAAGAATATTTAAGGCAGCAGTTTTAGCACGGGTTTTCATACGGTTAGCTTTTTCTGTGCTTGTTTCCAGTATGTCTAATTCTGGAATTTGTTGTATTTGGAATTCCCTTAAATATTCCTTTGCCCGTTTTGTTACTGAGCATGATGCTTTCTTGTTTTCATGCTTTAAGACAAATTTTGACATCTAATTATCAGAGTTTTTCAGGTAGGTGTTGAGGCCAAATGTGGCAATCTTCATTGTTAGTTCCAGCTGTAAATGTCCACGGCCATCCTTTTTTCTTAGCAGGTACTGAAACCTATTTGAAAATGATACCAGGATTACCATCCCTACAGGAAGTGCACAAAATCTTGTTAACTGGAACGAGGCATGTGCTGAGAAGAGCATTATCGCTGTGAAAACGACATTCATTCATGAATTTATTTATTTATTTATTTATTTTTAAATACATATTTTACCTGTGAATTTGCGTGTGTAAACTGGGAATGCATACAATGAGCTCCTCTGGCCTAGGTGTTCGGAAAACACTCGGCGAGAAATGGAAGAACATTTGAAGAAAGAAGAAAAAAAAAGAAACAACATAATAATAAAGGTCAGCTACTCATCAATAAGATGATCTTGGAAGATTGTCACAAACGACACAAAAACTTGTCGATAGCCTAGGATAGCTGGATTGAGAAATGTTTGGAAATGTATAAAATAGCATCTACTCTGCGAAACTTCCTATCTGTAAGTATGAGATCAGGAGAACGACACCGACTTTGAAGAGGGACAATGAATCTCTCAATGCTAGAGATGTAAGAATTAGCTTTTTATAGTTTTGTCGGTATGTACGGGGAAGTTCCAGAGAATCGATACATTTTCTCCCTCAGTCACAGCTTCAAGATGGTATTTATACCATTTGACAGCGGTTTTGATTTTATAATGCCGACATATTGTCCAATGTAAATACTGGCTGACTCTGTCATGTCTTGCTTTATATTCTACAGGTGCTAAGACTCTACACCCTGAGATTAGGTGGTCTATACTTTCAATCTCATCGTTACAGAATCAGCATTTTGAGTCAGCTCCATTTTTTATCACATTGGCTTGGTATTTCCGGGTGAATAAGTTTTGGTCTTGAGCAGCTAATATGAAACCTTCACTCTCTGCTTTTAGCCCTGAGCTTCGTAACCACTGATGTGTGTGTTTCTGGTCGACATCAGCTTGTTTGCTACGGGCCACGTACTTGCCATGCAGAGGTTTCTGTTCCCATCTGCTAGCTAATTTTTCATGTGCTTTTGTCTTTGCAATTAATTTTATTTTCTTTGCAGCAGCAGTTAGCGAATTTCCTTCAACCTGATCAATCTAGTAGGTATTTAAGAGATCAGTAGCGATTTTATTTTTGCTCTCTTTCAGAATAGAGTGAAGTCGTTCTATATCTGCTTTAGGGTGGTGCATTCTATGCATTGTCAACAATTTTCGTATTTTTCTGTCAAGATTACATATTTCAGTAATTGACCTGTTAATGATATTGAAACTGTAAGTCACGCCATTATGGCTAAATTATTGCTCGCTTCGACCCTGTTTCTTGTCTTCAGCTCTGTCATGAGTATTGCCCTTACCCTGCGATAACATTCTCTTCTGATCCTTTCCCTTATCATTAATTGTTTCGTTCCATCACCTTCAAATACCCTTAGGTATTTGTAGCTCTCCGCTGGTGCAAACTCCTTTATGACATTCTGCTGGTCAAGATTAACGTTGGATGTTTATGTCATTTTTCCTTTGGTAAATATAGCTTTTGTACATTTATCGAGGCCAAATTGCATCCTGATGTCATTAGTGACTTGTTCAACAATCGCTAGTAAGCCCTGTAGTTGTTGGTCGATTTTTGCAAAGAGATTTAAATCATCCATGTAAAAGAGATGATTTATATTTTTATCAAACATTTTATAGCCACATTGTACATCATTGAGCAATTTCGAGAGAGGTATTAAGACTAGATAAAAGAGGAGTGTTGATAGAGAGTCACCCTGGAAAATGCCACAGGAAATTCTTACATCTCTAGCATTGAGAGATTCATTGTCCCTCTTCAAAGTCGGTGTCGTTCTCCTGATCTCATACTTACAGATAAGAAGTTTCGCAGAGTAGATGCTATTTTATACATTTCCAAACATTTCTCAATCCAGCTATCCTAGGCTATCGACAAGTTTTTGTGTCGTTTGTGACAATCTTCCAAGATCATCTTATTGATGAGTAGCTGACCTTTATTATTATGTTGTTTCTTTTTTTTTCTTCTTTCTTCAAATGTTCTTCCATTTCTCGCCGAGTGTTTTCCGAACACCTAGGCCAGAGGAG
>NC_068987.1:50542786-50548639 GCF_001194135.2 Octopus bimaculoides | reverse complement strand
CTTTGGATGGTGCATCTTATTACAAGTCAGTAGCTTACGGATTTTTCGATCAATTTTCATTATTTCACTGGTATTCCAGTTAAGCACATTATTATTATTATTATTATTATTATTATTATTATTATTATTATTATTATTATTATTATTATTATCATTATTATCATTATTATTATTCCTTCGTTACACAGTGTAGGTAAAAATGCACTGGAGTCTTTAGTCATCTGTCAAGTCACAACAAGGACCTCAGACAGATAATACTTTCCTTAACAAGTGCGCTGTGCCCAATAAGGCTGCTTTTCGCTGGCAGAATCGTTAGTACATCGGGTAAAATGCTTAGCGGTATTTCATCTGCACGTTCTGAGTTCAAATTCCGCCGAGGTTGATTTTGCCTTTCATCCTTTCGGGATCAATAAATTGAGCACCAGTGACACACTAGGGGCATGTAATCGACTACCCCTCCCCTACAATTTCAGTCCTTGTGCCTATAGCAGAAATTATTATTATTATTATTATTATTATTATTATTATTATTATCATTATTATTATTATTATTATTATTATTATTATTATTATTATTATCATTATTATTAATCTCTTTATCACAGTTTTTGTTGGAGCTCCTAGAATCTTGCATGCGTAGCGGGCTTACTACTTGCTGCATACGGTACCATCTATTCGTTCTACTGGGCACTCTATTCCAACTTCCTTTATATTCCTCTTGATACCTTCTGATACTGGTCCCAAGGACCCAACAATAGTTGACACTGTCTTCACCTTCTTCATTTTCCATAACCGAGCTATTTCTTACTTAAAAGGGTTGTATCTATCTATCCTTTTGCCTTCCTTCTTGGCTATTCGTGGGTCAAGGGGGCATGCAACGTCAACTATATAGCATATGTGGTGCACTTTGTCCACCATCACTACGTCCGGTATGTTATGCTCTGGCACCTGATCTGTTTGGATTGGGAAATCCCAGAGGATTTTGCTAGTCTCCGACTCCACTCTCTGTGGTTTGTGCTCATACCATTCTCGCCTCTCTCTCGCCCTCACTTTTCGCACAGTTTCCAATGTAGCACTTTCGCTACGTGGTCGTGTCGCCACAACATGTAGCAGTTTTGGGCAAGTCTAGAGCATTCGTTCGTGATATATGCAACGGTTTCATCCACTCTGTTGCAGATGCGGCACAGCAGAGACACTTGCTCATTCCTCAGATTGACCCTCCAATTCGTGGCCAGTACTTGGTCTTGCACTGCCAGTATAGTGCTTTCGGTCTCGTTTTTTAGGGTTTCTTTCATCAGCCAATCCTACCTATTTTTTCCAGAAACTTCTGTTGTGGCTATATAAAATTGATTGTGTAGTCCCTTCTTGCGTAATTCTTCTTCATATCCTTTTTGTACTCCTTCTTTTGTTTTCCCTTTTTTCTCTACTCTGAATACTCTCTCGTTCCTAATTGGCACTAGCAAGGTTTCTTTACTTTGGGCTAGGTATCTCATTAAGCTCTCGAGTTCGATACGCACGTAGTCTTCCACACTTATCAGTCCCCTTCCTCCATTTGCTCTCTTCATGTATAGGCGATAAGTGTCTGCACCTGGATGATGGGCTCCGTGCATTGTTAGGAACTTTCTTGACTGTCCATCTCCTTTAGCTCCCCTTGTGTCCACCTCAGGATTTCAGCACCACACCGAACTACTGCAAATGCGCGCGAATTTATTGCCAAAATGATGTTTCTGGCATTCAGCTTTGAAGCCAATATTTTTCTCACTCTCCGCAGGTATTCTCTTCATGTCGTGGCGTTTGATTCCATCTGCCTCAAGTATTCCCAGATATTTATAGCTGGATTGTGGCTGGATTGCCTTCATCATTTCACCACTTAGCAACCATATACCTTCTGTCCTGGCAAGCTTTCCTCGTCTCATCACGATCGCAGCACATTTTGAGTGTCCAAACTCCATCTTGATACCACTGGAGAAAATCTGCACAGACTGGACTAGGCTATCTAGTTTTGCCTCATTTTTTGTGAATAAGTTTCAGGTTGTCCATGAATAGCAGGTGGTTTAGTTTTCTCTTACCTCTTTCCAGATCATGCCCCAACTTTCTTTTCTGTACTATTTCACTCAAGGGGATCATTCCCAGCTCGAATATCTGTGGAGACACACTGTCCCCATAGAAGACACCTCTCTTGATTTTCACCTCTCCTAGTACTTGCTCCCCTGTTGTCAATTCCGTTCACCAGTATTTCATGTTATTCCATGTACGGCTTCTCATATTCTCTGCTACTTCATACATTTCTATTGTTCTTATTATCTAGGAGTATGATATATCATATGCTTTTCGATAGTCAACCCATGCCATGCTCAGGTTTATATGTCTTCTCTTACAGTTCCTGATAATTAGATTATCAATTAAGAGCTGATCCTCCGATCCCCGGATCCTTTTTCGGCATCCTTTCTGTTCAATGGGTAGCAGCCCACTTTTTTCCAAGTATTTGTACAGTTCACCGGCCAAAGCACCTGACATTAGTTTCCACATTAGCGGAAGGTATGTTATTGATCTAAAGTTAGTTGCAACATTTCCCTTTTCAGGATCCTTGGCACATAACAAAGTCTTTCCCTTTGTCATCCTGCAAGCAGTCATCTAGCTGTTGTGCTAGCCTTTCATGGAGCCCTCTCAGCTTCTTCAGCCAATATCTTTGGACCCCATCCGGTCTTGGGCTCTTCTAATTTGGGAATTTTCTTAACTGCTTTTCTATCATTTCTGTAGTTATCTTTATGTCTTCTTGGTTTTCTATATTTCTTAACCTATCTTGGATTTCATGCAGCCACTCCGCTTCATCATTATGCTCTACAGGTTGGTCCCAGATCCTTCTCCAGGATGCTTTGCTTTCCTCTAGCTTGCGTACCAACCACATGGTTCTGGGTTCAGTCCCACTGCGTGGTACCTTGGGCAAGTGTCTTCTACTATAGCCTCGGGCCGACCAAAGCCTTCTGAGTGGATTTGGTAGACGGAAACTGAAAGAAGCCCATCGTATATATGTATATATATATATATATATGTATGTATGTGTGTGCATGTGTTTGTGTGTCTGTGTTTGTTCCCCCAACATCGCTCGACAACCGATACTGGTGTGTTTACGTCCCTGTAACTTAGCGGTTCGGCAAAAGAGACCGATAGAATAAGTACTAGGCTTCCAAAGAATAAGTCCTGGGGTCGATTTGCTCGACTAAAGGTGGTGCTCCAGCAAGGCCGCAGCCAAATGACTGAAACAAATAAAAGAGTAAAAGAGTATTATTATTATTATTATTTTTATTATTATTATTATTATTATTATTATTATTATTATTATTATTAAGGCAGTTTGCCGGACAAAATGTTTGACGGCATTTCTTCCTATTTCTTACGTTCCGAGATCAAATTCTACAGAGACCCACTTTGCCTTAGATTATTTCGTGGTCGATAAAATAAAGTACCAGTCAAGTACTGGAATCGAAGTAATTAACCATCCTCCTCTCCCTAAATTTCAGGCCCTCTGCCTACAGTGGAAATAATCATATCGCTGTTGCTATATTGATATACATCGATGTGTGACAAACTGAGTCCGAAATCGGTTTCAGTCGCCATTCAAAACTAAAACTATAGCTTAAAACCCTCTCTTCGCTTTCACTTTCCTTACGTCAACGATGTCCTTTATAACGGCGTGGACATGGCATTTCATTTCTTTCTCTTTAAAACAAAAATGTCATATAGCTATAAAAGTCTACGTAATGAACGATTATTGATTGCTACTACTTGTTAGGATTATTGTTCCTTTTACATTAAATTGTTTTAGTTTTCTTTTTTCTTTCTTTTTTTATCGCGAATGGGTGGGCCTTATTTTTTGGAAGAAATATTCGTGCGAAGTGTGTCAGCAATTATCGAAGAAAACAAGGTTTGCTCTATTTTTGGTAATATTCTGTTGTAGAAAACGTCAAAAAAAGAATGCGGTCAAGGAAAAATAATATCCTGGTAAACAAGGATTTATTTATCCTAGTCTTTATACTCACTTTTTCGTCGGACAGAGCGAACGACTATTGAAAAGGTTGCAAGACGCAACGAAAATTTAGGAAAAATAAATAAGTAAATGAGTGGAAACTTTACCGGTGAGTGTGTTAAATAATAAGGCACTAAAAGAGAATGACTCTCCCCAGACACAACAAAACATGCCCCAACACACAAACTCACATACAGAATCTTACAAACCAAATCCAAAAACGAAAAAAATAAATACATGGGATCATTTGTTCGACTAAAATCTTTCAAGGCGATGCTCCAGCGTGGCCACAGTCCAATGACAGAAACAATTAAAAGATAAAAGATGCATAGATAGATAGATAGATAGATAGATAGATAGATAGATAGATAGATAGATAGATAACGGACTTCCACAGTTTCTGTCGACCAAGTTTACTCACATGCCATTGGTCGGTCTGGAACCAAGCTTCTTGGACCCTAAGAAATGCAATCTGGCGGGAATTTGCACAAGCCTTCTTTAAAGTTTATTTATATGCTTGGCGATTCTGACTGATCGAAAAACATTTACATAGGCGTTCGTGTTTTAATAAAGATATGATTAGGTTCAAGAGCTGGTCATACCATATTTGGAAATATAATAAGGCCGTGGTTTTAAACTTGAAATGTGAGTCACTGGCTCTAATCTGGTTGGAGCCTTGTTACAAAATGACACGTCAAAGGGTTTTACACGAGAAAAATATAGTAACCAAGTATGATAGTTAAAATTGAGTAGATCCACAGAGCGGCTACTATCACACTTAACTGAAAAGCTCTTAATAGCTCGTGAGGAATGTGGACCACTTCAAATCGTCAAATCAGAAGAAAGATTACAATCAACTTTGAACGAGGACACTTACGAATACCAGATGAGTCATTTCATGTTCATTTGATTTTCGGTCCAAATTTGGGAAGCATGCTAGTGAACATGATCTATTCACAAGTGTTTTGTTTGTTGTTTGTTTGTAACTGTAACCTGGAGCTAGACATGTGTAAATACCCATGAGTAATTAAATGACGAAGTTCCACAATTTTGTTTGTAAGAGAGTTTCTGAGTGCCCGAAAGTTACTGAGTAGTGACAATCATTGCAACGTAGATGTTGCACTCTTTCTTGCGCGGTTTCATCAAAAATAATACTCTGAGTGCTGAGACACGAATGAGTTAATACGAAATAACATAAGCTGTATGCAGCTAGACTACGTGCATCCATCCTGTCACATATGAATAAGAGTAACTTTTTTCTTGTCTATTGTCAACTGCTAACATTTACGATATTATGAATTTTTCTTTTCTGCCTTTTTATATATGCATATATAGGCGCAGGTAGGGTTCTGTGAGGGGAAATCGCTTTCCAACATGGTCTCAGATTCAGGGCCACTGCGTGGCACCTTAGGCAAACATCTGCTATAACCCCGGGGCCGGTCAAAGTCTTGTGAGTGAATTTAGGAGATGGAAACTGAAAGAATTCTGTTACACACACACGCGCACACAAACACACACACACACACATATATATATATTTTATACACTGTTATAAAGGAGCTACTAATAGTCTTATGCTTTATAATACTTTAAATTGGTAGATGTATAAGCCATGTCACGTATCTCCAAGCAATATTTTAGGCACTGTACATACGTTAGATGTATTTACAAACTAAGATGCTCGACTGTGAGAAACTGTGAAAAAAAAGAAGAAAAAACGTGAATGCTGTTGATGCGAAAAGAAGAAGAAGAAGAAGAAGAAGAAGAAGAAGAAGAAGAAGAAGAAGAAGAAGAAGAAGAAGAAGAAGAAGAAGAAGAAGAAGAAG
>NC_068987.1:50535225-50542439 GCF_001194135.2 Octopus bimaculoides | reverse complement strand
ATAATACCTATGTGAATATATATCATACCTACATATCCGACATACTCTTTTTTTTTTACTTTTACTTGTTTCAGTCATTTGACTGTGGCCATGCAGGAGCACCGCCTTTAGTCGAGCAAATCTACCCCAGAGCTTATTCTTTGTTAGCCTAGTACTTATTCTATCGGTCTTTTGCTGAACCGCTAAGTTATGGGGATGTAAACACACCAGCATCGGATATCAAGCGATGTTGGGAGGACAAACAGACACACAAACATATACGCATACATATACACACACATATATATATGCATATACAGCGGGCCTCCAGTTTCCGTCTACCAAATCCAAGGTTTTGATCGGCCCGAAGCTCTAGTAGAAGACACTTGCCCAAGGTACCACGCTGTGGGACTGAAGCCGGGACCATGTGGTTGGTAAACAAGCTACTTACCACACAGCCACTCCTGCGCCTATGTGTATATATTATACATATATGTGAGTGTGTTTATGTATGTTTGTATGAATGTATGTGTACATGTGTATACATACATGCATTCTTAAATACACATATTCTACTCTTATTTCCTCCCTTCTATGTTGGTACAGCGTTTTCTCTCCCTAGCCACTCTTTCTTTATCTCTGCCTCTCTCTCTCTCTCTCTCTCTCTCTCTCTCTCTCTCTCTCTCTCTCTCTCTCTCTCTCTCTCTCTCTCTCTCCATTTCTCTAGTGTAGATATATTTTCTCATAATTATCTGATCTGTATCTCATTAATAATCGTAATTAATTTTCCCAATTAATATTTGTATTTGCACAAATCCAGAGCAATCTCTATCGCATGTACGTTTTGACATAGCTCCAAAACATTCTTTTTTTTTCGCCATTTTTTGTCTCTGTTTTGTATTGTCAATAAGTTCATCTGCTGAAAAGTCAGTTTGATGTTCAATTAAATTTTCACTGCAAATTATACTAAAATACTATATTTTTTCTGAGGTAGTAACAATAAAAATAATAATAATAATATTGTTTTACTTATCAGAACGTTCGGTCTCGTTTGTTCTGGTAGATTCTGTGAGAGCGGACAGCAGCCTGCTGTCAGAGGTTTCATAAGGTCTCTTTCCGCACATCATAAGCTTTGATACTTGGTCTCGTGGGAGATATTCAACATCCAAGTACGAATCTCAAAATCCTATCTGTCCCCGGCAGAGCAGTTTTGGGGGATTGCTCTACTCTCATGCCAATTCGATTTCTCTGACATATTTCTCGAACTTGGTTGTTAGTGACCCAAGTGACCCTACAACTACTAGAACGACAGACTACTAGAACAAACTACTAGAACGACAGACCCTACAACTACTAGAACGACAGACACTCTACTTATAGTCCAAGTTCTGTACATTTCAATCTTTTCTGGTTCTTTGTAGTAGTCTGTACATTTCGTCTTTTAGTAGTCTGTATATTTCAATCTTTTCTGGTTCTTTGTCAGTTATGCGTGTATCCCCGGGTATTGCATTACCTATCATCTTGATTTCCTTTTTTCCTTTATCTTCCACATTAATATCTCGTCTCCGAGCCTCGATTAGGGAGTCACACTGGATTGTAAAATCCCATAGTATCTTATATTCCTTGTCCTCAATGACTCCTGATTCATGTTCTTACCATTTCTGTGCACTGTTTAGATCGTACTTTTCACATAGCCTCCAGTGGACTAACTTAGACACGTTATCGTGCATCCTTGATTTTGTCGTATTCTAAAATCGCCAGATATTTATATCCATTGGTCACAATATCCTTGATTTTCTCGCCGGGTAGCTCTACACCATCAGACTACACTACTTTACTTCTTTGTATTATAAGCATACCACACGTTTTAGTCCCAAATTCCATTCCTATATCCTACTGGATATCTGCACTGTTGACACTAGGCCATTTATTTCAAGATATTATTATTATTACTATTATCTCTTTATCAGAATTATTTCATGATATTATTATTATTATTATTATTATTATTATTATTATTATTATTATCTCTTTATCACAATTTTGCTATTATTGCTGTTGTTGTTGTCGTCGTTATGAAGAAGAAGAAGAAGAAGAAGAAGAAGAAGAAGAAGAAGAAGAAGAAGAAGAAGAAGAAGAAGAAGAAGAAGAAGAAGAAGAAGAAGAAGAAGAAGAAGAAGAAGAAGAAGAAGAAGAAGAAGAAGAAGAAAGGGAGGAGTTAAAAAATATGGAGGGAAAATCAAGAAAGCTCCTAACGATGCACGGAGCCCATCATCCAGATGCAGACGCCTATACATGAAGAGAGCATATGGAGGAAGGAGACTGATAAGTGTGGAAGACTGCGTATGTATTAAACACGAGAGCTTAATGAGATAATTAGCCCAAGGTAAGGAAACTTTGCTACTGTCAATTAGGAACGAGGGAGTATTGAAAGCAGAGAAAAAAATAAAAACAAAGGAAGAAGTACAAAAAGGACATGAAGAAGAATTACAAAATTAAAATAAGAGACTACACTATCAATTCCATGTAGCCACAACAGAAGTTGCTAGAAAAAATAGGTAAGATTGGTTGACGAAAGGAAGACTAAAAAATAAGAGGTCGAGAACCTTATACAAGCAGTGCAAGACCATGCTTTGGCCATGAACTGGAGGGTCAACCTGTCTGATAAGGGCACACCAGGTACATGAATCACAATCATATGTGCGTGACATGGTGATTTCATATGAAGAAAAGCAGCGCATGACTTTTCAGGTGGGGCTCGGTTAAAATTTTCTTCGGGTCAAGTAACCTATCCCGTAAAAAAGGTCCCTGAATAAGTTTTGTTCAAGGGTGTTGAACAAAATACCAATATTTCTAGAGGTGAATTATTCAGACCCCAAAGAATTCCTCTCTACACATGGCTATGATGCTCCACCACTACTTCTGCTCGTGATCAGAGATGCACATGTCGTGAGCCACCAAGAGACATGATCAACCGGTTAAGGTCAAACAACTGACAGGCAAATCTGTAGTATTGAGCAGAATATTTGCTGTAGTCCATCTTTTATACCAAAACAAAATATGTACATGATAACTCTTTCAACCAGTTAGAATCAGAAGCCATGAGAACCAGTACCTGGCACTGCATCAGGGCATTTACTATTATTATTGTTGTTGTTGTTGTTGTTGTTGCCGCCGCCTTTGCACAGCTTCTAACGCTGGAGATGAACTACAGTGTCAGCTGTTCACTACCAACGAACTAAGGTAACACCTCTTATTTTTCGAGCACCTTCCGGAGTATTCGAGCGGTTCCATTATTGAGTGAGAGAGCAGTGCATGCCATCAAAGTGATACTGGGGTAAAATATACGAAGCCCTGTATATCCATCATGACTACCCGTCTGATAAGGGTACACCAGGCACATGCATCACAACCATATGTGCGCCTCATGGTGATATTATATAAAGATAAACAGCGCATGACCTTGTAGGTGGAGTCCAGTTAGAATTAGAGTAGCCCATCCCACTCAAAAGGTCCCTGAGTAAGAGTTGTTTAAGGATGTTGAACGAAACACCTATGTTTCCGGAAGTTAATTATTCAAATCCCAAATGATTTCTTTCAACACATGACTATGATGCTCCCCCACTACTTCTGCTGGTGAGATGCACATATCGTTAGCCACTAAGGGACATGCTCAACTGGTTACGGTCAAACAACTGACAAGCAAATCTGTGGTTTTGAGCAGAATATTTGCTGTAGCCCTATTATTAATATTATTATTATCATTATTATTATTATTATTATTATTATTATTATTATTACTACTACCACTACTATTATTATTATTATTATTACTACTACTACTACTACTACTACTACTACTACTACTACTACTACTACTACTACTACTACTACTACTACTATTATTATTATTATTATTATCATATTCTCAGGCTCTGTGCTATACTAGATTATAGTTCATGTGATCTTGCATTAATTAGCTGCTGCCAATTGTAAACTATGTTAATGAACATGTGTGATTATGATAAATTAGCTCACTCCTGAGAATTTAGAGTCGCATGTTACGGTCAATTAAACTGATGAAATATTTTTAAAGTAGCATTCACCCACTTCCTATTACGTCAGAGCGTCGACTCAACGAAGAAAGAAATGAAACCATTCAATCGTTCAAATGAAGGTGTCTACAGCAGAGCTGCTGCTGCTTCTTCTTCTTCTTCTTCTTCTTTTTCTTCTTCTTCTTCTTCTTGTCGTCGTCGTCGACGTTTTTTAAAAAATATCAAATGGATGATCTGGCACGGTCGATAAGAATGATAAAGCGTTATGTTGTTTATGTTCTGAAACAGTCATATGTAGAACTGCCTCTGTAAAGTGGCCATTATGAAACTGTTCAAAGTTGGCTCGGCATTCAGCAAGACCAAGGACAAGCATAACGCAATTCTTGAGAAATCAGCTATAAATAATTACAATCAGTTTTGATAAAATTTACTTCAGACAATTTTGAGATTAGAATGATTAACACTCAACATAAAAAGGCACTCAGTGGTTTTTACGCAGAGAAACAGATAGAAATAGGTAGGTTTTAGGGAGAGTGTATTAAAGAATGATGGCTAGACTATGCTCATTTCCTTTTTGATGATTTTTAAAGAAAAAGAAAAAGGAAGAACATAAACGATGAGCGCACTGGGTTTGTATTCTCTTATATGGTAGCCATTATTGTTTAATTTTGCAAAGCTGATATATGTGAAAACCTGGCTTACTTGATAACATTGCCTATACGTATTACAAGGATTGGAATATATATATAGATTGTATAAAGAGACTGACCTTTCAAAAATAGTTTCTATCCAACTGATAGCGTTCAACATGAATGATAAAGAAGTGAGTCCGGGGAATTTGCTTGCTGATTTGATTTACAGATTTCTCTTCACGTTTAAATTATCTGAACACCAATTATAAATTATAGATCTGGAAAAGCAATTGATGTCATTCATGTTTGATAACATAAACAGTGAAATCAAATTGAAAGTTTTTCAACGTGATCATAACGGCGGCGGCTTGAAGTATTTTCCTAACCTGTAGAAACGTATGACTAGTCCTCGAATTTCTGAAGAAAAGCCTGAGATTGTTGAGCATACACAAGCAATTATTGGCCATCGTTGAGTTAACCACTGAACAATTTTCTTTAACATTTTCTATCCTCAAATCATTTGAAGAAAATGTAAATTTCATTACGTGTGCTGTCAAAATAACTTTAGACATCCTAAATTTGGAACTGTTCCATTGGATTAATTTGGACAACGTGGGTTGTTCAAACGGAATTATTTACAGAGCAGCTCAATTTCGGAGACTTGACAAATTAATTAGAAACAATTGAAATAGATCGACTAGTGGCAAGAACAGTGCATAAATTCAGAAGACAATGTTCTAAGACTCTGCATTTCCATTCCTGAAATTTCTGCCTGTCTGAAAACTCATTCAGTATTAACAGTATTTTATAAAACGTACTTATCTGAGTGATTGCTTTTGGTAATGAACTTTGTCAAGTGTAATTGTAACAATAATCTTACTGATAAAATTTGTGCTGCATGTATTGCTTTTAAAACAACCGAAATACAATCTTGATAAATAGGTGTGTGTGTTGTGTGGTTTTTCAAGTCTTTCCAAAACCTTTTATGATATATTTCAAAAATGATACATTCCTATTGTTTTGCTTTAAACGATTGATATTATATATTTACTTTTATGTTACTTGTAAAGTACAATACTATTTATAAATTGTTGTTTGTTCATCTGTCCAAAACCACTGATATGAGTAATTGGTTAAACATACTTCTATTTTAAAAAATGCTTTCATTTACTTCAGTGTTTCTTGTTTTATTGCTGTTAGTAGTAAAACAATATTCATAAATAAGCATCAACATTCCTCCTTTCTTTCTGAAAAAATAAAGCTAGCTTCACTTTGTTATATGCTCGTTTCATATTCGTATACATGTATATAAGCACGCACATACACATTAGGTATATACTACACGCGTATAAGTTACAAAATTATAATGGGGGGGAAATAATATACAGAAAGTATATATAAAGCAATAAAATATATATAAGGAATACATAAGAGATGTTAAGACATATGAAAGGCTTGTACGTGGACATAATATAAAAATCAGGTTCTATCTGTGATCTTGTGGGGAGGGGTCCAAAAACGTAGCAAATGTTTTGCCATATGTGGACATGACCCCAAAACTTCAGTTCTTGAATTTAGACATGTAGCAGGGTCTAAAGAACTTTTCCAGATGAGCCATCTTTCCATATCGCAAAGACCGCACTTTCCATTGCCGTTGGTGTAAGGCTTACACTTGGCTAAGATCTTCCAGCTAATTGTCACATATTATATTTATAGATATATATATTATCTGCAGGTTGGTTTGAAATCTAAAGGCGAATAATTTTCTAATGAAGAAGCGAGTGTAAGATGTCAACTACTTCAGACAATTGAATTAAGATATATAGACTACCATAAAGCAATCGATCTCTTTTTCTTCTCCTTTTACTTTCTCGAAAGACAGAAATTTGCGTGAATAGTATGAGTGAAACACTGAAAATTATCAACTCTTGGAGAAAATCTTGGTTGAAATATGATGCTAAAAATGCCATAATAATTTTGATTAAAATATGATGTTAAAAAATGTAATGTTAAAATGATATTAAAGATGATATTAAAATGGTATTAAAATTTATGATTCAAAATGACGTTAAAAAATTATGTCTAAAAATAATGCTAAAACAATGATAAAAATGTTGTTTAAAATGTTGTTCAAATATATATCGATGACAAAAAGTAAAAAGAACTCGAATGATGCAAAGAGGGTTTAAAGTTATTTAAACAACACGAAGTTTTATGCTACGAATAGCCACACGACTAATTCAAAATCCGTTATACGTAATCGAGGCAGTATCTATTTGCAATAGCCATCTGTATATCATACTTAATGTATAAACACTGTCGATAAGCTAATCACTGCAGTATAAGTCCAGAGATAGCATTTCATGGACTCAGTGTGTTGAAAACACCCTAACTACATCCATAATAACACTTGGATCTCCCGATGGTCGCTGCTTCGCAGAACAAACAAACGTGGAAATATAAAATATAATTTTTAGTTTTTTAGCTTTTGGTGTTCCATAATTTTCGGTCCATTAAAATACATACATATATATATATATACATATAT
>NC_068987.1:50534295-50534732 GCF_001194135.2 Octopus bimaculoides | reverse complement strand
GAGAGAGAGAGAGTGAGAGAGAGAGAGACATTGTTGTTCCTTAATCTATCAACAAGAGATATTCAATAGCAGTACTTAAAAATAAAGATTAGTTGCCAACCTAATGTGGCAGTCCTGGTTGGGACGAATGCTACTGTTGTTTAGCTCCAGGAGACATCGTCTCCAGCTGGTTATACGACACACTATGTGTGTCTTCATATTTTCGAACAGGGGAGTTTAGCACCCTCGTTCGAAAATATATATAATTTTCTAAGTGACACACAAACACTGATCTAATAAATAGAAACATTATTGTTCCTAAATCTCAGCCAAACAGTTGTGTTTGTGCGTGTGTGTGTGTGTGTGTGCGTGCGTGCATGTGTATTTGATTAATAAGAGAGACGAGAAATGGAAGATACGAGAATTTCTATTAATCACTACAATTATTTCGACCCATC
>NC_068987.1:50527966-50534152 GCF_001194135.2 Octopus bimaculoides | reverse complement strand
CAATTGTTTCGACCCATCTAGCATCGATTCTTCGCGGGTGAGATAGTGAAAGTCTGGCTTAGGTGTATCCTTTGGTGCAGAAGTTCGCAAGATTTCTTCTTGGTCTTCGTATATAGAAATAGCAAATTAAGGTATACAGCTGCATTTTTATAGAAAATCCATAATAAATATCGAGTGAGTGTACGTGCGCCAGACCAGGTATATGTGGGTGTTTGCACATCCATATCTAGTAACAGTTATATCTAATACTTTTTTCGTTGTATTTTTTTTTCTTTTTGTATCCGATAATCATTATGGATTTTTCGCCGCGTCAAGTTGTAAAACAGGCTTTCTCGGATATATCAGGAGAAATCCTTCCAATTTCAAAAAGAAAAAAAGTGGTGTACAAGAGTGCAATAAGCAGGGTCAGTAATGAGGCTGCCTCGCAATAGCAACTAACTAGCTAGCTGACACTCAACCGTTGTTTGATGGTACAAGTCTGCTGCCTGGACGCAATAACCTTCAATCTGTTGGCCTAGTCGGTTATCCGGCGTCCTGCTGCCGAGGTCTTCACTGTATCCCTCGCACGAGAGGCTAAGGGGTTGCTAGTACTTGCCCAAGGTGCCGCCCCAGTCTACAGACAGAAAAGGAGACTTGCACTCCCTTTTACTGATGTTGATGTTATTCCGTACTCGTGTAAAATAGATATATACTCTACCAAAAAATATTGAATCAATCTTCATTTTAATGTTAAATTTTTTTATTACATGATATCAAACGAAACATACATACATACATGTATGTATAGGTATGTGTGTATGTATATATGTGTATGTATTTATTTATATATACATATATATACACACATATATATACTCATATATATATACACACACACACACATATATATATATATATATATATATATATATATATATATATATATATATATATATATATATATATATATCTATGTATCGACCAGACTATAACATGTTGTTATGCATCACTAGTCAAAGTGCGCTTCCTCGCATTGTTGTAGCTTTAAAATGATGCCACCCAGCTAGCTAGGCGAGTAGGCCAATATTACCCCTGAACAGAACACCAGTTCGTCACAGGGTTACCCATTGACAGATGAGTGGGAGGAAACAACGTGAAATGAATTGTTTTACCCTAGAACACAACATCGCGTCAGAGGATTGAAACCAAGATCTTGAAATTGTGAATGCAAATCCTTAACATTAGGCCACATGCCTTCACATACATACATACATACATCGACCCAGTATTTGACTGGTGCTTAGCTATAAGCTCCTGTTGAACTAAGTGAGATTTGAACTCGAACTGTAGAGATCCAAAACAAAGAACACAAAAAAATCTATCTAATGTCTTAATTACTGAATTAGCTATTTTACATACAACATGAGAAGAAAATTTACAACTTTATATGGCCAAATCATGGGTGCTATGCTATATGTTCTAGTTATGTTTTTAATTAGATAAACTCTGATTGTTGTTGATGAAGTGGTCATCACGATGCTAGAAGCAACTGTAATGATCAAATGAATAAGCTAGTTTGTTATGAGAATAAATAGTGAATAAAAGAAAAGATTGTTTCCACCATTTACATAATTTTATATTTGTTGAAGTATTTTGTCATATGGGAAAAAACACTCCATAATTCTATTGTAATATACACTTAACTGTGAGAATAGTGAGTTTGTTAAAAACAATTCTGGGTTCATTTGTTTTTTGGCATCTTTGCGGGGTCGGTAAAATGATGTACTGGAATTTATTGGTTCGTTTGTACTCATTCCCTTGCAAATGTTGGCTTTGTCGCAATATATGAAATCCTAAAATGGTCTCAATATAGTTGAGGTAAACTTCTAATAAACCAAGTTCTTATAATGTGTTCGGTTCACGGTTGAAATTGCCCAACTTCTTATGTTTCTGTTTTCCTTAAGAAAGGCATGAGCGTGTAATTTTCTCACCTCCCTCTCCCATGAATTATTGGCTTTGTGCATAATCTTTTCCCCTCTTTCAAGTTCCAATCTTGATTTGTTTGAGCCACAAAAATAAGGTGAATAATGAATACTGAATTTTCTTAATTGTACTTTAATCTAATGCATTTTAAATAAAATAACGAGATCATTTTCCATGCTTTCTTTAAGTCTCAAACTTTACAAACATTCTTTTATGTACCATTTAAGTACCAAGCTAATATTTCTAATACATAACCATTACGGCATAAGATGGATCTTTTAGATGTATTGTAAACGTATTGGACAACTGAGGCTAAGCTAAGACAAGGGTAACGGTACCGAAAATAGCCTTCCATCATTATGATCGTCGATAGTTTATTTCTCTTCATAAAATTGTAGTTCAAACCAATACATAGTGGAATACCATTCGTGACAATAATCTCAGTTTTTCGTGCTTTTTTTTTTATTTGTTTTGGTTTTTACTATGCTACGATTCATCTTTTGGTCGATACTGTTGTGTACTTGAATAATATGAATCCGTTTTGAATCAGTTTACGACAGTAATCCCCAAGTTATTAACATTAGAAGGTCCGGACGTTTTACCTATCTTTAAGGACCAGAATGTGTCAATTGATGCAAAGATGTTTTTTTTTTTAATTTCAAAGGAAAAAACATAAAAGAAAAGAAAGATAGAAAACCTATAGTGAGTGTATAAATCTATTGAATTTATGACTTCATGATGATATTAGTCACAATAGTTTGATATTTTGAAAGAAATTTATCATTACAAAATAAAAGGAAATTTATTGAAATTCTAAATATTCATTGCAATGTTTTAGCGCACTTTTGCCACCCAAAGGTTGTTTACAAACTCCATACATTTCTGTGGTTCTGTTTTGGCATTTTGTTTTCACACATGCATGTCTGACTTTATTTCTAGACGTAGATGTTTCCTCAACAGGGCGTTTGACAATACATAGACGACCATGAGGTGACTCCCCACAAAATTCTTCAGCAACTTTTTGAATATATTCCTGTTGACTAATGACTGAGTTGCAAACACTTGTGCATGTTACCCAGCTGTTTATAAGAGCAACATTCAAAATATTATATAAAACGTGCATTGGCCATCGTCTGCTGCTTGCTTTGACTGAATAAAGCCTTGCCATTTGGTTGAGCACGTCTATGCCTACCTTATTTTTGTTATAAAAAAGTATGGTTTCAGGTTTCTTCTTGAGGTTATTTTCAGAAGGAACTTCTGCATGTAAATGTACGGCACTCAAAACAACAACAGATTTTGATTTTTTGAACTGGTACGATGTGTGACAGTAGGCTTCTTTGTGGATTTCAAAACCACAGTTTCATGGATGGTTTCACCCGTTTTACTGCTTCTGGTAATTCCCTTCTGTTCTGACGAATTGTTCCGACAAAACTGCAGTTTTCTTTTGCGAGCGGTAAAGGCTATATATCAATACATAACATGTTTGAGAGAATTGACTTCAAACCATACTACTGTTGTAAGAAATGGAAGGAGACATTACATACTGCAAGTCTAGAAAATGCGAAAGAAAATTTTGGAATGGCATGTCAAGAATCTCTTTGCTCATAGATCTACTCGAGCAGAGTTGTCTTGGAAAGCAAAATTAAATGTACTTATACAGATTTAAAAGAGAAAAGACAAGCTGGCGTCGTTTTGAGCCGTTGGGAAATAGTATTAGTTGGATAGATGTAGGAGTGGCAAGTTTGTAAAAAAGACCCCGGTAAAGTAGCGATCAAAAAACAAAAAACAAGGAACGAGTGTGTTGTTGAAAGTACATCACTTACATTGCGACAGTTTTTAGGAAAAGCATGAAGGGAAAGGCTCATCTGTAAATTTAGAGCTTCGTGATTATGTGACTAACTAATAAATGTTAACATTTAATTCCTGGTCATGAAAAGCATTCCAGCTGAAATCATCCTGATTATTTTATTCACGACTAGATTATTCAATATAATGACATACTGTCATGTTAAGGATATTTGACTGCCTGTTATTTCTAGTTTACAAAAGTTACAGATAGGGATCGGCAAGGTAATAAATTATCGAGGATGAATTGATAGAAAGAATCATTTATTTACAATATTTATTTACATCCTTTTGTAAGTTCTACACGGGCCCACGAAAGTTTATGAGTTAAATATATTAGATAGAAATTCAGCAGAAGCCTGTAAGATGAACCTTTTTTTTTTAGGGTGACCGGCTTAGAGTGGCCGTCGCTCAGCTTATACCATCCCTTAGGTACTAACAGGCAGGTCATTAGTGGATTCCGCTCTCTGATTAGTATTCTTCAGGCCTCTGGCCTTCAAATAACTTCATCTCTTTCACCTAGAAGTCAGTGATGTCCTAAAAAAGTCATGGGTGTACATTTTCTCTTCTAACTCGACCATTAAAAATCTTTCTAAGTTTGGCATAAGACCAACGATTTAAGCGGAGGAGTAAGTCGAATACACCGACCGAAAGAATGAAAGGTAAAGTTAATCTCAGTGAATTTTTAACTCAGAACGTAAAGAGTCGAAAGAAATGCACTCATGTATTTTGTCCGACGCACTAATGATTCTGCTTGCTTGCCACCCTCAATAATGATAATAAATGTTTTCTGTTATAGGCACAAGGCCTGAAATTTGGGGAGATGAAGTTAGTCGACTTCATCGACCTCAGTGCTCAAATGATACTTATTTTAGCAAACCCGAAAGGATAAAAGGCAAAATCAAACTGGGGAGGTGAATGGGAAGGGTTAAGCTTCCGCTTTGGAGGACTAACGTTAAGCTTCTACTTTGGAATTGTACTGGTGACGTCATCATTTGGTTCCCCTCCCTTCCTGATAAACAGCACACCCACTTCCTTCAGTTTGACGTCTCAAATTATTATTCTCCAATATCACCAATTCTTTTAAATAAAGCCTTAATCTTCGCTCAAAAGTATGCACCCATTTCTCGATCGGAAGTTTCAATACTAACCTGTCGACCCCTCCCCTCATTTCCATTCACCTCCTTCTATTCAATTTCATACACTTGCATACCTCAGTACTTCCTCTCCAATACCAACCCATATTCATTATGCCACTAACCACTGCTATCTTGACTACCAACTGACCTCCCCTACACACACACTGTCCCCTCTATTTTCTCCCATACTTTTCTACATACCTTAGTAATCTCCCTCTGCCACTGAACTAGACACTTTACTTCCCTCAAATAATTGTCATCCCTTTTCTTACTATATCAGCTGCCAATAATTCTATAGCTATTATCCCTAAACCTTAACAAACCCAACACAACAGACTATCATTCAAATACTATCTACCCTACTCTCCTATTCATCTTCCTACTCTCCGCCTCTACTACTACTTCTCTTAGTACTCACATTATTAACCACTCACTCTCCTTGAACTATTTTTTCTCTTGTCATCATTCCCTATTTTATACCCTCCCCCAGTCCTCTCCTCTAATACAGCTAGCTCTCCACATTTAATAATTCCATCTTTGAACTTCTTTGCATTAAGATTTGATATGTAAGATCATCTTTATCACGATGACGGAGACTCGTCTCATCCAATGTTAATTGCATCCATACAGCCGCATACTGTGATGAACTAAATCTGCCAACATTATTATGGATCGTCGAGCCCCCACAGAAACAGCTGTTGGACTCATAACACCTTTCTTCCACCCCTTTAATTTTCTCTGTCGTTTGCACCTCTTTTATTTTTGAATGAGATACTGTGTTTTCTTTTCCTTTCTGTAAACTGTCAAATTTAACTCGAGCATCTTGTATATGTTGTTGGTATATAATTCTAGTGCAAGGAAGTACAGCAATTTTTATTTGCATCACTTTCTGACGTAATCTTACTATATCTGCTACTGATTTTATAAACACACACACATAAACACATATAGCTATGTATGTATGTATGTATGTATGTATGTGTGAAGGCGCGTGGCTTAGTGGTTAGGGCATTCTACTCACGATTGTAAGGTCGTGAGTTCAATTCCCGGTGACGAGCTGTGTCCTTGAGCAAGACACTTTATTTCACCTTGCTCCAGTCCACTCAGCTGGCAAAAATGAGTTGTACCTGTATTTCAAACGGCCAACCTTGTCACACTCTGTGTCACGCTGAATCTCCCTGAGAACTACGCTAGGGGTACACGTGTCTGTGGATTGCTCAGCCACTTACACGTTAATTTC
>NC_068987.1:50521051-50523831 GCF_001194135.2 Octopus bimaculoides | reverse complement strand
TATGTATGTATGTATGTATGTATGTATGTATGTATATATACACACACACACACACACACACATTAATATTAGGCAGAAATTACACAGTGACAATGGTCAAATTCGTGTTTGGTATGTGCCAATGATATAATTACATATATGCCGATGATATATATATACATACATATATGTGTAAAGAATCCCATCACGAAATCGAACAAATGAAAGAGCCTCTACCTTGTTGCTCGACACGCTAAAAATAGCAGCCAAAGTATCCCCTACCTAAATCACACATCCGTTGTACATAATGTTCTAGACTATCCCTAAAAAGACGGTTTGCTGAAGGCTGGAATGTCTTTGATGATAGGTTTGCTGAATCAGGGTTGATTTGAGGCTAAATAACAACAAAATTATGGTCCTTAGTGAAAATTGTGCGGATGAAAAGATCAATGGGGGTGGGGGTGAAATTTCCGATGCTTCTGCCTCACCCCATCCCGTTTTTCGGACCCCAAAAAGGGTTTTGTAGCTTATTAGGAGGTCACAGAAATACATTCAATGAAAAAAAGAAATTTCCAATGATTCCGGGAGAGAGGGGGTCACCCACCTCCCCTCGAAAAAAAACCTCACCCTTTTTTTCCGAACCAAAATAAGGGATTTGCAGCATATTAGGAGGTCAGGGTACTTGATTCCACGCAAAAAAATTCAAGTTTTTTTTCTCTTAGTGAAAATCGTGCGGGTGTTAATAATAGAAATTTACCATGATTTTGTTGTAGTCTTTTTCATTAGTTCGATTGCGTGATGAGATTTTTTACACATATATGTATGTATATATATCATCGGCATATATGTAAATATATCATTGGCCCTTATCAAACACAAATTTGGCCGTTGTCACTCTTGAAGCTTTGTAGCAGATACTCGCTGAATTCACAACAAATTATCGAAACCGGTTTGTACGCTAGTTTCCATTGTTCTCGGAATTTACACTTAAAATTTTATTTGTGCTATCTGTCAAGCTCGCAACTATTCTAGCTGAGATAGTGTTCGATTTTGGCAATTCATCCAATAACCATTGTTATTGGACTAGTTCGACTTTAGCGCAGTTATAAAATCGAGTGGCATGTAGAAAATACCTGCTCCTTCTTAGCTTCTTAGCACCTTCATCGAGATCTATTTTTACATACGCACAATAAGTTCGTGCGAGCTTTGCAGTTATAACCTTCTCCGTTTCATTCAACACAACTGACTGCTTCAAACTCCGCAGTCAAAGGTTCTCTATCAAGACTGACTAACACTTGTATTACTTCTAACTCGGCGTAGCTATAAAAATTTTCGTAACTGTTGAATAAAATCTATAAGTATAAACTATTTTTCCTATTGCATTTTATTTTAAAACATCAACTCTCTTACGCAGCCTTACCCAAGCCACATACTAATTTCAATAGCACTGGTACAGGTTAAAGACAGGATATAAGCATTCATTGCAGGCAAGGGGAAGATTTTCGGCAGATTTGAGTAAGCGCTGAACCGACCGGTTTTATCAGAATTTGCTTACATCTTTTTCTCAATGTACCAAATCTAGACAGTAAAGGTTAACAGCAGGATATAAGTAGTGCACTGTTTGGCGTGTTCTCTGAGTAAAGGCAGCAGTCCACTGTTGGATATATTCTTCTTTCTGCTGGAAGTGTTTTGGTCGTACTTCTGACTCGTACTTTTGCACTATCTTATTTCTTTATTGCCCACAAGGGGCTAAACATAGAGGGGACAAACAAAGACAGACAAACGGATTAAGTCGATTACATCGACCCCAGTGCATAACTAGTACTTAATTTATCGACTCCGAAAGGATGAAAGGCTAAGTCGACCTCGGCGGAATTTGAACTCAGAACGTAACGGCAGACGAAATGCCACGAAGTATTTCGCCCGGTGTTTTAACGTTTCTGTCAGCTATCTTGACGATGACCAGGCAATATGTTAAGCTTGATACTCACTTTTGCAAGTAGGTGAATTAAAATAGCATGAAGTAAAGTGCGTTAGTCAATGCAAGGAGACAGTGCAGTCACTGAATTGGGAATCGAACCTACGAAGTTATAGTCAAGAAGTCAGTTGTCTGACCACTAGGCTATGAGCCTTTGCAGTTATTAAAAGACTATTTTGGAGCCCTACTCGCTCTGTTTCCATTAATTTTGAAAATAAGAACTGATTTATTACAACAACTTTCTCATTATTAAGCTGATGTTCGGAGCATGAATACGCATAAAATCTTGATGTTAAGTTTTTAATTTAGATTACTTTAAGTTTATTGTTTTAAAGTAATTACTGTTTGCATCACAGAAACAGGGGCGTTCTGCTTCGGATCTTGTGATCTCTTCCTGAGATTACAAATGAAACTACGGTTCATTTGTTTTCTAAAAATCAAATTCATCAAAAGTTACAAGATTTGTCGTCATTATTATTATTTTCACCTACTTTTTTTTTTGTTGTTCAATAGCATCAGTTGTTTATCAGCTGAAGCCCACTAGGAAACGGAAATTTAAACCTAACTTAACCGAGAGCATTATTAGTGTTTAAAACAATGATCAAGTT
This sequence comes from Octopus bimaculoides, assembly GCF_001194135.2. Taxonomy (NCBI): domain Eukaryota; kingdom Metazoa; phylum Mollusca; class Cephalopoda; order Octopoda; family Octopodidae; genus Octopus; species Octopus bimaculoides. The sequence continues at coordinate 50,521,266 of NC_068987.1, read as the reverse complement.
ATAATCTAACAATAAACAATAGACATATATGAACAGTGAATTTGTATGTGTAATGGTAGCATAGGCTTGGTATGTGTGTGTATGTGTGTAACGAATATAAATGCATATATGTTTATTATATGTATAAATACACACACACACATATATAAATATATATATATGTATATATATATATATATATATATATATATATATATATATATATATATATATAT
>NC_068987.1:50517373-50521041 GCF_001194135.2 Octopus bimaculoides | reverse complement strand
GTTTAAAACAATGATCAAGTTATAATCTAACAATAAACAATAGACATATATGAACAGTGAATTTGTATGTGTAATGGTAGCATAGGCTTGGTATGTGTGTGTATGTGTGTAACGAATATAAATGCATATATGTTTATTATATGTATAAATACACACACACACATATATAAATATATATATATGTATATACATATATATTGGTAGTATATATTATTGGTATATATTACTGCTGTATCATTCAACAACGGTAGTAATTGAATAATATTCTTGAGGCCGCAATTTACTCACACGCAGCATCTTTTAGAGCTTGTTTCTAATTCAGTTCTAAACCAAATTGAAAACTGTTAACATTTTTGAAGAGCACTGGTCCCTAGCTACATTTTGGCATAAAAAAATTGAGATCTGAATCAGTAGAAAAAGATTTTAGATCAAAATTTGTAGTGAAGTTATTGGAGAGTGACTAATGCCACCAATCAAGTTTAGATCTAAATAACTTTTTTATTTTAAAAGCAAAATATATTTATCCTTGCTTCAATGGTAGAAGAAAGCATGAAGAATTTCATAGTTTTGTTCCCATGCAACAAAAATTTGTATCAAAAGAGTTGTAAGGTAAAATATAATGGAAAAAGAAATATAAGGCAAAAAATTGGAATTAAGTATAATTAACTTTTTTTTATTTTAAGAACAGACTATATTTTAATTAAGCTTAAATGATATAGAGTTCAATTCGAGGAACTTCATGGTATCAATCTCATGCAATGAAGTTTTAAAAGAAAAAAGTTATGAGTTTGTTTCTCAAATTTGTGGGTGATAATATAATTCTATACTTTTTTATGAATATAGTTCTATAATGGGACTTTTAATATATGTCACCGGCGTCATTGAGGCAAGGAAAATATTATCGACGACATCGCTAATTAACACATTTGACACATTATTAATTAGCCTGATAGCATAGCCTGGAAAAAACATGGATTAATGGAAAAATGCGAGCAAGTGAAATAACATTCTTAAGATTATAAACCTGGAAAATTACAGGACAAGTCATTACACTTGGAAACGTTCAGGACAACTCATTACATCTGGTAAAGTAGAGAAAAAGAAATTTTTTATTTAAAATATTGCAGCTAAGGATAAAATTTGAATATTATAAATTATTTGATTTTAATTTACAAAGTAATATTATAATTTAAAAAGGTACCATCATTTTGTTAAAATATTGCAATACTTAAAAATGAGAGCCAGAAGTACCAATATAGCTAAAGTTTTATGCAAAGTAGAATAGTATATATGGTAGGCAAATTCATTATGTAAAAAAATAGGCATTGGCAATAACTCAAGCAAATTTTACTGAGAATTTGTTGCTATAGGTAGATTTTACTGTAATATATAACTAATTTTTGTATTATTCTATTTATTGAACTAACTAATTATGTACTGCTATTATTTTTTATAACCTATTTTCAAATTTCTAATTAGTAATTAATAATTAGAAAAATGAATTTTTTTAAAGTGCAAAAATATTTTAATTGAGTTTTATTTTTAAAAGAAGTAAATAGAAGTAGTAACTTGTAATAAAATATTTAGTTTTAATAAAAGCTAATATTTTCTAAATCTAAATATTTTATTTGATATTTTATCCTTAGCTGCAATATTTTAAATAAAAATTTTCTTGTTCTGTACGTTATCAGACGTAATAAGTTGTCCGGAACTTTTCCAAGTGTAATAACTTGTCCTGTAATTTTCCAGGTTTATAATCTTAGGAATATTATTTCCCTTGCTCGCATTTTTCCATTACGTATTACTGTTATATATATTGTTGATATAAACAGGATGCTCAGACTAAATTTGACAGATTGCATAAAGGAAAAGAAAATACAATATCCTATTCAACAATAAAGTATTTTTAAAAATCAAAGCATATCAAATAGATTATAGCAAGATGTGGAGGCGCGTGGCATAGTGGTTTGGGTGTTGGACTCATGATCGTAAGATTGTGCTTTCGATTCCTAGATCGCGCGGTGCGTTGTGCTCATTTTACGTTGTCCAAACCACTTAGCTGGCAAAAATGAGTGTTCATGCGACGGACTTAGGTCCCATCCAAGGGAGAGTATTAAGTTGTTCAAAAAATAAAGGCTGATTTCAGAAACATAATTTTATTCTGGAAAAATTAACAATGGAAATGATTTGATTAGTCAAAGTATGAGCTGTGAACATCTATGCACCTCTGCCATCAATCAACGAGATTATTTATGCTTTGTTGATAAAAATTTATTGGTTTTGATGCTAAGAAATCTTTGAAAAGTGATTCCGCCTCTGGTTTGGACCTAAAAGTTTTATCCCCTAAAAACGTGTTTAAATGCTTTAAAAAATGGTAGTCAGTGGGTGAAAGATCAGGAGAATATGGAGGATGTGGTAAAGTCCCGTATCCCAAGTCTGTGAGTTTCTGCAGCATCATTTTTGCAACATGTGGCTTTGCATTATCGTGGAGCAGAATTGGGCCACGCCGATTCACCAATACAGGTCTCATTTTTCGCAAATGAGCATGCATTTCAGCAAGTTGATTGCAGTAAACCTCTGCTGTAATGCTCTGATTGGCTTCCAGAAATCTGTAATGGACAACACCAATTACAGACCACCAGACAGTCACCATAATCTTTTGCTGATGCAGCTTTGGCTTTGGGAAATGTTTGGGGGACTCATCACGATCAAGCCGTTAACCTGATCGTTTACGGTTGTCATAAAGGATCCTCTTTTCGTCACAAGTGACTATTCGGTCAAGAAAAGGATCATTGATATTTCGCAGAAAGAGCATCAAGCACACTTCAAAACGCTGAACTTTATGATTTTCATTGAGCTCATGCGGTACCCATATATTGAGCTTTTTTACTTTACCAATCTTCTGCAGATTGCGTGAGACCGTTGCAATACCGTCATCAAGTGCCTGACACTTTGACGTGGGTTTTGTTCAACAACTGCCTTCAATTGTTCATTGTCAAGATTGTATGACCATCCTCTACCTTCTTCAACTTCAAGGCTCTCATCACCACTACGGAATTTCTGAAACCACCTTCGTACTGTGCGATCACTTGTGGACCTCTCTCCCCATGCTCTGTTGATATTGGCAGCAATTTGGGAGACATTTCGCCCAAGCTTGAACTCATGCAAGAAAAGTAAACGAAGGTCCTTTTTTGTCATATTCATAATTAAGGGTGCTTATGCTTCGAGAATTTTTCTGTCTGAAATAAGTATAAAATTATTAAAGAGCATACATCAATTATTAAGTATGTTGATATTCACCTAAAATATAATTAAAATACAATGATAAAATTGCGTTTCAAAACACAACGCTTAGAGCGGCCATTATTTTCGGAACAACCTAATATATACACCGTCCAATCCAGTGGGTGGCATATACACCAGAGAATCCGAGAAGCTAGCCCTATGAATCTATATGACTCGGAAAGGAGTTTTATGCTTTTTATGACTGGGTGATAACAGCTTACTCGAAAGAGCCGCCCTCAGCTTCACCGCGGTCTCAAGATAGTTCCAGTGAAGGCGCATGGCTTAGTGGTTAGGGCGTTGAACTCATGATCGTAAGGTTGTGGTTTCAATTCCTGGACCGGGCGACGTGTTCTGTTCTTGAACAATACACTTCATTTCACGTT
>NC_068987.1:50513731-50517100 GCF_001194135.2 Octopus bimaculoides | reverse complement strand
AAGGTAACTCCAAAACCTGGTGCACGCTTTCCTTATTGTGTCCCAAGGAAGATCTTCAAACATCTCCTTTATCCTGGCTACCAGCTTGGCCTTGATGTTGCAGGCAGACCGGTTTGTGCTTTTCTCAACTGAACCTCACACATAGTAATTCATGGGATTATGGAGCCAGAAATTGGGGCTGGTGAAGTCGTTAAAATTCTCCGACCACCACCTTTGACTTTTTCCGGTGGTATGTAAAGAAGTTGAATTCTGCTGCCCTCTAGCAGCAACCCTTTCCAACCAGTCTCCAGCAGCTTCACATAGCCGTCTGAATTGAGCCTAAAGTTCTGTTCAAGGACGTGGGGCAGCATGATGTTACCCTCATTGACTGGCACTCCATCGTTTACGACGGCAAGGATTCCAGTTGATCCGATCTACGGAGCATCCTGCTCTCGGAATTAACGCACAAGTGGCTGAGTCCTCCACAGATACGCATTCTCTTAACGTAGTTCTCAGGGATGTTCACAGAATGTGACATGGCTGGTACTTTGAAATACAGATACTATTCATTTTTGCCAGCTGAGTGAACTGGCGCAACGTGAAATAAAGTGTCTTGCTCAAAGACACAACCGTCGCCGGATATCGAACTCATGACCTCACGATCGTGAGCCGAATAACCTAACTCCTTAGCCATGCGCCTCCATTAGAGACACACCCAAAGACCATCACAGTTTGGGGGGGGACTTGGTTTTCGTGATACGTGGGACACGTCCTTGTCACATTTTACTGCCTTTACAGTATTCACAAAGCATTAAGCAGCAGTCATGATGTCGTTATTTTGACACCTGTCGTGAATTATCATGATACAGGTAACTTCTTTCTAATATTCAGATGGCTTCCGGTCCTCCATGTCAGCTAACTTTTCCTCAACTGCAACTTCAGTCTTTATCCTCTTCAACTCCGTTGACTGTTCACCAATTCATGAAGCGGTTCCTGAAAAAGGAGACGTTAAAAAATCGCCAAATTTAGCCCTAACAGTCAGTGCATACGGTGTCGCCAGGTATTTAGTACTCAATAAACCACAATGGATAACGATGTGTCATTTACTTTATGATTGGACAATGAAAGTAAATTTGTTGGTTCAACTTAGATTTAACACTGAATAGAAGTTTCTGTATTTTAACATTTCAAAAAACAAAGATGCATATATTCGGTGGGATGGGGCTCGAACTCACATAACTGCTTCAGTATTGCTTTTGTTGAGTAGCGTCCAGTCTCTTTTGAGCAAAACAATGACGAAAGCTAATCCAACCATGAATACCCCATTTATTTTAGAAACATCATTTAGGACTATATTATCAAATGTGTCCTTGTTTTAAGTCTGTATGGTGTTTTAAGTCGGTAGGGTGAGGAAAATTTGACAACTTATTTTTAGTAAGCTGAGTGACCACGTAGAGGCTTCTACGTTTGCTCTAGCGCCCCAATGTGATAATCTTTGGAGAGAGACAGGTGGGGAGAGAGAGAGGGGGAAGAGAGGAGGAAGAGATAAGGATGTGTGTGTGTGTGTGTGTGTGTGTGTGTGTGTGTACATTACAAACCCATATTTAAATGTTTCATGCAACCTACAGCAGAATGAAAGTAATAAATAATAAATAACTGCAAAAAATGTTTGAAAATACTGCCAATAAAAGTCACTGTAATTATTATTATGGCAAATGCCATTTCTAACACCAGGAGGCTTTTTTACTAAATGTTCCTGCAAAAGAATGTAGGCATTTCAATTGCATCGTTGATGGTGGCGATGAAGTTCCTGCTGCTGTTTTTGTTGTTGTTGCTGTTGTTGTTGTTGTTGTTGATGCTGCTGCTGCTGCTGTTGTTGTGGCTTTTACTGTTAATGTTCTTGTGATTGATCAAGCAAATCTATGATTAAAAGTATTCCAGCAGTGACAATAGCATCTAGCTTTTATCTTTTACTTATTTCAGTCATTGAATTTCGACGATGCTGGGGCACCGCCTTTAATGGATTTAGTCGAACAAATTGACCCCAGTACTGATTTCTGAATATGAGACTTTTTTTTTTTTTTTTTTTTTTTTTTTTTTTTTGACAAGCAGTAGGAGGGAACTTAAGATCACATGGTTGGAAAGCAAGCTCGTTAGTCACAATCACAACAAAGGTCAATAACAATGACAACAACATCAATAATAATAGACTATGAAATGTGAATAAGTAAGCAAAAACCGAATATATACCACTTATTCTTATAGTATTCAGTTATAGTAGAGTGGTGCTTGGTAAGTAGTTACCAGCCTCAAATTAGTAGCTAAAACTAAATTACACTGACTTAATGTTATGTGCATGTACATTAAAAATGGTGGAGAATGGGCGGTGAATTCTACATAGAGGTACTGAAAATGTTAGTAAAAGTAAAGGAGCGATAGTTGAAACAGTTAGAGATCCATAATGATGAAATATATCAGAGAGCGCACTGTTGTTTCTAGTAGACTAACAGACTACATAAAAGTAAATTACGGAGTGGGAGCGCTAAGCAGTGATAAGTGAAATTACAATGTTATTATCAGACCGAATGAGTTTGATGCACGTTCGAACTAGGGAACAAGCTACTCACTGCGTTTTGTCACGGAGAATATATCTCGCTTGTTGACAAACAGTGTGTATACATCTAGATCAGCTGTGAGATGTTAACATTTCGGAGTAGTTGTCTCCTCATCGATCACAGACACTAAGTAGACGACACTGCTAGCTGAATTAAAGGATTACCTCTCTTATGCTTTTCCAGTCACCGCATGGTGACTGGCAGCGCTATACTGCGACTCACCGCAAGTAAATTACGGAGGGAGAGCGCTTACTGCATTACCTAGAATGCGTTGAAAATTTGCATTTTTTTCTTGTTGCCCTTATTATAGGCAAATAAATACTTTTATTGCTTACTAATATGATAGATATTTTCAAAATGGGCTGTATATAATAGTTATGATGATCTAGAGAATTCGAAGGGTCGATGGGCCACAACGTTGAAATGTGAAAAAGGCCACATTCCACCTTGATCTGATCCTACTTCTTGTTATACTGAAGATCTTGTAGCTGTTGGCATTCCTTGAGAATCGAGCCTAAATGTTTGAACTCTAAAACCAAAAGAATTGACGGATAACATTATCATATTTCGCAAAAAAATCGACTAAAGATAACCATTCATAACATCCAAATGTTATTCTTAAATGTTATGACAAGAATTTCTGCGTGTGGAAGTAAATTAAGTTTAATTCAGTTTTATTTTTTTATTTGAAATGTTTTAGATTAAATGTGGGTTTGTGTTCGGGATGCTCATGTTTATACCAATAATTTATATAACAGTAATACGTAATATATAT
>NC_068987.1:50509962-50513411 GCF_001194135.2 Octopus bimaculoides | reverse complement strand
TAAATGAGTATAATATAAAGTAAAGTAAATATCATAAGATAAATATAATATAATATTATATTATATTATATTTATCTTATGATATTTACTTTACTTTATATTATACTCATTTATTGTGCTTTTAATTATTAATTTCTCTATATGTGATAGTGAGCTGGCAGAATCATTAGCACGCCAGGCGAAATGCTATGTGGTATTTCGTCTGGCCGTTACGTTCTGAGTTCAAACTCCGCCGAGGTTGATTTTGCCTTTCATCCTTTCGGGGTCGATTAAATAAGTACCAGTTACACACGGGGTCATGTAATTGACTTAATCTCCTTGTTTGTCCCCTCTATGTTTAGCCCCCTGTGGGCAATAAAAAAATAAATAAATATATACCAGAATTTCTCATAGATTTTTGTTTGTACATGTTTTTACACAGGCACGCCCGCACATACATAATACTTACATACGTACATATTGGTCTGTGTGCTTATGCTTTATATCCTCGTATATATAATCTATACATATCTAAGCTAGGATATATATTTGTATGTGTGCCTATATATGTGTATATATATATCCATATATAGATGCATACAAATGTATGTATTTGTGTATGTGTATTTATATGTTGTGTATATGATGGATGCGAAACTGCCATATTCCGAAGATCGTGCTCGCCTACTGTGAGCTCCTTTATCTGTACGCACCAATGACCATATATAGTCCCCCATAATTGCAGTGTCCCATCTTCCTTGGTATCTTTTCTCCATTGCACCAATATCTTGATGGAATCTCTCACCATATTCCTCACTCATTTGACCTAAGTTTTCACGAAAAAAAGTCTAAATGCGAATGCAAAAGTGTACCTTTAATGACATTCTTCAGCCTAAATTCTTATAACTCTCAATAAATTTTGCTACGAGCTGCTTGTAGTTTGAGTCTTTGTTATTACCAAGAAATCTATTGACAATATCTCGAAATGCACACCATGCCTCTCTTTCTAGATCACTCAGCATGTTCCTTACTTGTGATCCAGTAAATATATCACCCTTAACGTTTGCCTCAGATAGCTTTGGAAAGAGCAGATGAATTTCTTGAAATGCTTCTCCACCGCGATCTAAAACCTTTAAAAACTGTTTGACCAAACCCAGCTTTATGTAAAGTGGAGGTAATGATGCTTTTGCAGGCTCTACAAGAGGTTGTCTTATAACATTTAGCTTTCCTGGCTGGGGGTCATTTCATGGGAGCCACTCAGCCTTCTAGTAATGTTCATGATCATCCCTACTGTCCCATAGATAAAGAAAACAGGAATATTTAGTGTACCCAGCCTGTAATCCAAGTAAGAAGACAAGCATTTTAAAGTCACCACAAACATCTCATTTAAACTTATCATAGTTTACTTTCTCAAGAAGCTCTTTTGTATTGTAATATTCTTCTTTCATATGTACCGAGTATGCAATAGGCAGGGATGGATGCTGGTTTCCATTGTGTAATAAAGCGGCTTTGAGGATTTTTGTTGAGCTATCTATGAAACATCGCCATTTTTCAGGGTTCTGATAAATTCCAATGGTTAAACAAGCCATTTATATTTTTGCAGAAGCAGATATCCTCACTTATGTCAAAGTATACTTCGAATTCCTCATGGCGCTTCCTGTATACTGTTAATCTGCAGTCTTTCCCCAAGAGATTCCATTCATTCAGCCTGGATGCTAAAAGCTCAGCTCCTGACTTAGTGAGAACCAAGTCCCTGAAGAAAATATCCAGTTCATGTTGATTTGGAAAGTGTAGGCAGGTACTCATTCCTAGCTCAAATGTTTCACCCATATCTTCGTTGTCACCTTCAGACTCTCCTGCTGAGACCTCCATCATATCCTCTACCTGAAAAATTTAAAAGGTTGCGTTTAATAGTTGAAATCTTAATAAGATTTTTATGTGTAACCATATATTATTTCAATAGTGATTCTGTTACCATGAATGAAATTTAAATTTGTTATTAACACTTTCATAGGATGTACTAACATTTTCTGGCTGCCGTGGAACCGGTAAATCATCATCATGTGGCATATGTGCAATGGAGGATTGAATTCTGGGATACAGAAGGAGTTTTCTTCTCTTAACTCTTCTGTACTTTGATATATTAACCATGCAAAAATAGCAATCATCGTGAGGATTTTTTGACTCGCCAAACTCTCGGAACAGCCAAACGCATTGCTTTTCTTGCACCTCTAAGCCATTCATCTAAATTTGATCTACAAGTTCCACGTATCACATGAAGGGCCCATGGTTTTCCTTGGTTACCCATACTTATTCCAAAATACAGTGTATAAGCAATCCAGTACTTCGCACCTTTCACAATTTTATATACCACATACTTTCTTTCAACATAGCATCCACACGTATAACAGAATATATCTGGTGAATTTCTGCATCGTCGCGTAGCCATGGTCAGAATAATTCAATGTTTACAATAAAAATCTGAAAAAGAAAGAAATATAAGTGACAAATGTGCAATGCGCGTGATCAAAAAGTGATCAAACAGGTATAGGTCCAAAGCCAAATGGAACGCCGGACAAAAGATGGAGGGATGAGAGACAAAAGCACAACACTTCCTTTCACTAGCTGTGGTATCCATGAGACCACTGAGGCGTCTCTGTTGAGTCTGTTGTGTATAGCAGAAGGCGGTGACGACACTGCATTTTCACTTAAACCTTTCAATAATTTTATACGAATAATGGGGGTAAAATATAAACTTTAGGAATGAGTGATTTATTAGTAGAATAGAAAAATATGCTTTACAGCAAGAGTTACGTCACGCAACAAACTGTGATCAAGTGATATGAGAGCTTGTGTTTACACAGGCAGTTGCCAGATGTATGATATGTGTATATGGTGATATGTGGTGTATGATGATATGTATGATGTATGTATGATGTATGATGATACGTGATGTATGATATGTGTATATTGGCATAATTCTATATATCTCCAAAACAGTTGATGATAGAGAAAAAATAAACACATTTTTGGAATCAGCATAAAATTCTGCATTTAAATCACTCAAAACAATATGACAAACGAAACTTTATGAAAATTTGTAACTCAAATTTAACATGCTAACATAACACGCATCCATTCAGCAATCTATATCAGCATAAAAACAGCTTCGACTGAATGCAGAACATGTAAATTACTACTGATATCTCGTAATTAATCACTTGCAATGTGGATTCCATCATAATTAGCAACGTTTTACTATTTACATATACATAGACTAAGCTGCACAAACATCAGTCTCAAAACAATTCTAATATAAATATGTGTTTCACACTTTGGGAGGCAAGAAGCATAAGCCAAATCATTTATATTTGTGTGTACATAAGTATGTGTGTGTGTACACGCGTGTGTGCATACACGTGTGCTTGTGTGTGTGTGTGTGTGTGTGTGTGTATGTGTGTGTGTGTGTG
>NC_068987.1:50508654-50509087 GCF_001194135.2 Octopus bimaculoides | reverse complement strand
ATATACATATAAGCATATACATTAAGTATACGTAATTAATATTTATTATAGAAGAGCTGCTTTTAATTCATATGTAAATTTTCTCTTGCGTATGCAATTTCTGGGTAGGTCAGCACATGGTTTTACAACCCATGAGCATATAAGTCGCAGACTGGCTAGGTGACTTGCCATCAACCCTGGCGGGTACATGGTGTTGACAAGCCACAAAAAATGGCGAAACAACCGGTGTCCATCACTCTGAAACGGGATTGAGGGTGACTTATTTCGCCTGCCTATCACCCTGAAGTCCTTTACCACCTGACACTTTAAGAGTGTATATACTCCACTACGCTATTACAGCCACCGGAAAATACACAAAGCATATACATTAAGTATATGTTGTTAATAATATACATACATACATACATACATACATACATACATATATATATAT
>NC_068987.1:50507506-50508554 GCF_001194135.2 Octopus bimaculoides | reverse complement strand
ATGTATGTATGTATGTATGTATGTATGTATGTATGTATGCTAGTGTTGGCTTGTGCACACTCACGTAGCTTGGCCTTTCGGCAAAAATCAACGATATAATTAATACCAAGCTTTAAACTAAGCACTGGGGTACATTTCTTCGACTAAATGCATCAAGAAGACGCCCCAGCATGGCTGCAGTCAATTGACTGAAATAAATACAACATAAAAGAAAAAATGATACATTCACACATATATTCATACATACATATGTATTCATATAGTTATTGTTCCGTGATGGTAAGATCAACAAAAAAGCATACCGTCTGGTGAGAGATAAATATTATTTAATAAACACAATATATGCTTTTATGTGCTACTATTAACTTCATGTGCTGAGAGCATGCCAGACAGTATTTTTTAAGACGTTTGGTGTCTTATCACAATCATCAAGCACTGTCCACATGACATAACGAACAAGCGAGAAAAGGCGAAAAAGAAGTGAATATAAAAGGTGGAAGATTGAAAAACCGGAAATCGAAAAATAAAACAGAAAGAAGCAAAAGTGGGGAACTAAAGTTATTTGCCATTAGACCGTAAAGTATAAGGCTGAAAAGATAGTGGCTTAGAGTTTGTGGTACAGTTATTCAATCCAGTGAGAGTAGCACTGAAAATTTCGGATCTTGAATTCAACAATGTGTTAGAGTTCTTAGATCTGAAAAGGACCTGCATTCTTTCATAGGGTACATATTTTTTGATCCGTTAACATATGGTGTGCATTTTTCGACAAGTTTCCACTTTATCGTATGCGGTGTAGCGTTCGACTTTAACTTCAATAGGTGGCTAGCCAACATAGTAGCTTTACTTTTGTCCCTGTGTCGGAAGGAAGATAAGTGATTAAGCATAGCAATCTTTTAATTCGTCTTCACATGGTCCGATATAGCTCTTTCTAACGGTTGTGTTATCATCATACACACACACACCCACACACCCACACACCCAAACACCCACACACACACACACACACACATGCATATATATATATATATATATATATATATATATATAT
>NC_068987.1:50500333-50507026 GCF_001194135.2 Octopus bimaculoides | reverse complement strand
AAAAGAGTATATATATATATATATATATATATATATATATATATATGCATACATGTCAACTTAAATGCATACAAATACATACACACTGACATAAACACACATGCGTACATATTACATACATATACATAGAAACAAGATGATAATTTATTTTCGAACGCAGAAACGCCGTTAAAACAGCAGAAACATTGAGTAAATTACCCTTATGAAGCGGAAAACTGTATCTACATACACATTTCGGCGTTTAAAAAATAGAGCAAATGTTAGTTTGTTTATATTTATATACACGTGCTTATACATATATACATTCATACACATACATCTCATACATAAACGCATATACTCACGCATACATACATAAACATACATATATTCATGCACATACACACTCATATATATACACATACACACATACAATACATACACACGCACACATATATATTCAATGCATTTATATACACAAATATATACATACATACGTACACACCCTCACGTAAATGGTAATGCGTCTTTATTGGTGTCCGGCTTGAATTCTGCAGCGGGAAAGCTTAAAATAAATCCGAAATACAGACAGACACACAGACAAACTTCTTAAGATTTAAAGAATGATGGTTTAAAACCAGCTACTTTCCTTCACAACCTTGCTACCAAGCAGGTGGTCGGTCAAAATTTACTCTAAAATTCAAAGAGAAAGAGAACATACATACATAGTACGTAGTACACTCATTCATACATGTTGTTGTTGGCACTCCGTCGCTTACGACGTCGAGGATTCCAGTTGATCCGATCAACGGAACAGCCTGCTCGTGAAATTAACGTGCAAGTGGCTGAGCACTCCACAGACACGTGTACCCTTAACGTAGTTCTCGGGGATATTCAGTGTGACACAGTGTGACAAGGCTGGCCCCTTGAATTACAGGTACAATAGAAACAGGAAGTAAGAGTGAGAGAAAGTTGTGGTGGAAGAGTACAGCAGGGTTCGCCACTATCCCCTGCCGGAGCTTCGTGGAGCTTTTTTAGGTGTTTTCGCTCAATAAACACTCGCAACGCCCGGTCTGGGAATCGAAACCACGATCCTATGACCGCGAGTCCGCTGCCCTAACCACTGGGCCATTGCGCCTCCACTCATTCATACATATATACATTCAAACTTACTTAAACACACACACACACGCACACTTACATACATACATACATACATACATACGTACATGCATACATTTCAATTATAGTTGTTCTACTACTATTTCTAAAACGTTATATTGTTTTCGTTTGTCTTGTGAAGAGATTTCAGCTTCTGTACTTTTTGTTTTATTTTGCCAAAAGTCGTCTTAAGATTGTTTACTACTGCTATCACTAGCGGACGAGTATCCACCTTTGAGGTTGACCACAAAGAGATCGAAGCTGTACGGTCTAGTGGTCTTGTGGTTGGAATATGGTAGGGGTTCACTCTCCTGCTTGCAACATATATCGGGTGCAGATTGCATCAAATAACTAACTAGAGGAGGCCTTCCCGTGGGATCAAAAATAGCAGTAACATCGTTTCCTACAGAACAGCCATGTTTAAGTGGCGGTAAACATTTCTTCTCAGTATAGTTACTGCTTTTATCTCTTATAGAGATTTTCTAACTAGCTAATTTGCTTGTTGCAAGATTTGCTTATGAAACAAATAAGGTTCTGAACATGTTTATTTCACTGTTTTTCTTATGATATCAGATTTATGACTGACGTATATCCGGCTACAGTGTCATTTTTCTTGTCACTCCTGTTGCAAAGAGGGGGGAAATTCCAAACAATTCTACGTTCACTTACGTTTCATAAAGATTGTGAATGTTCCAGAAATATTAGATGGATATTAAAAATCATTATTTATATCTCATATATGTGTCGAGGTGTCAACGATCATAAAACCTTATGATGCAGTGTATGCGGTCATTGCCAGTGATGATAGGGAGTGCTGCTTACAAGAACGGGGAGTAGAGTTTCTACGTTGCCACTCGACTCATTAGAAATAGCAACCAAATTTCCGTTAAATCAAATCCTTCTGTGCTTAAAAATAGAAAACGTACGTGTCAACGATAATGTAGTCCTGAATACGTTATGCCTTAAAAATTTATGGGACAGTCACAGCTTGAACACCTTTAGTTATAGATTTCCTCAGTCAGGTTTGATATAGAGTTACACAAAGCTATATACAATAATTTGTAAAATATTAGGGTTAAAAAATCTTATATGAAAAGTCGAAGGCTGTCCATGAACTCACAGCCATACCTTCTGTGGTCATTATTTATAATTTTAAGGTGAATAAGTGTGGTTTAATGATTATGACGTTGCACTCATGATCGTAAGACTGCGATTTCGTTTTCTGGACAGGGCAATGCGTTGTGTTCTTGAACAAAATATTTCATTTCGCGTTGCTCCAGTCCACTTAGCTGGCAAAAAAGGCAAGACAGCGAGCTGACAGAATCGTTGATTCGCCGGATAAAACGCTTTGTGGAAATTTCGTCAGTCTTTATATTCTGTGTCCAAATTACACCGAATTCGATTTTGCTTTTCATCTTTTCGGGGTCGATAAACTAAGTACTAATCAAGTGCTAGAGTCGATCTAATCGACCAGCCTATCCCACAAGATTTCAGGCCTTGTGTCCAAATTACAAAGAATCATTTTTAGCTTTATCTACTTCGATTTCCGTGTTTAAAACTATTTCATATCTCTCATAGTTTCTAAAATTCTTATGTCAACAATAATTATTGTTTTTCTTTTACCTTCTTCCCAACTACTCTCTATAAATACTTCAGTGTGATTAATACGTGTCATATATTTATTTAACAAGAGATTTGTGTGTCTATCTATCAACTCACATAACTTAGAAGAAGAAGGTTAGCTGCCGTGTTCCTTTTTTAGAGCCTCAGAAACTACTGCGAGAAAATGTAGAAGTTGCCTTTTATAGCTGAGACTCAATCAGAAACGTTAGCACGTTGGGCGAAATTCTTAGCGGTATTTTGTCTGCTGCTACGTTCTGAGTTCAAATTCCGCCGAGGTCGACTTAGCCTTTCATCCTTTCGGGGTCGATAAATAAAGCACCAGTTACGCACTGGGGTCGATGTAATCGACTTAATTTGTTTGTCCCCTCTATGTTTAGCCCTTTGTGGGCAATAAAGAATATGAATGCTTATAACAAAATGCATTTCGCCAAAAGCACTCAAAAGTCAGGTGCTGGTTTTAAACCACTATAACTGAATGATTCTACCACTGAATTGTATACATGTATATGCGTATTTTATCATTCTTGCATTCATTTATTCTTTTACCTGTTTTCGTCTTTGGACTGCAAATATGCTGGAGCACTCCCTTGCACGGTTTATTCGCAGAAGATCCCAGTTCTTATGTTTTAAGAGTGGTGCTCATTCTGTTGGTCTTTCTTTTTCGAACTGCTACGTTGCGGTGGTGTAAAGGAACCAATACCGGTTGTTTTATGTGTGGAGATGGACAAACACACACTCAAACAAGCGTAAAAACTATCCACTAGATGGCAACTCCCTAGAAAAGTCGATAGTATACAATGCAAAGGTTGAATCAAACAACAGTGATGAACTTAAAACCTATACTTAAAACTCACTTTCTGCAAACATAAACATTCATTTGTCAGCTCCCGACAGAAAATGCACTACGGCTCGAAGTTCATGTGGTCCTTGCGTGAAATAAGTCCTCATGAATTCAAAATTACCTGGTCTACTGTAGATAATGTGCAACCATACAGGAACGGGAGCTTCAAATCAAATTCGATGTGACCTTTGTTTGAGCGAAAAACTGAGAATTTTGGTTGAAGGCACCAATAGTTTGAACAAAAGAACTGACTTGTTAACGTGGCTAAGTATATTTTATGCAAATACAAGCCTCCTCGAAATTCGTTTTGGTTCAGAAAAACCGTTGGTTTTCGAAATATTTAATTAATAGGTTTTATTGATATATGTTTTAATATGTGTGGTTGCTTGTCTGTGTGTGAGTATAGGTATAATGGCATATGTGTATATGTATACGTGTATGTATACACGTATACATGAATATATAATTCTGTATATATATATGTGTGTGTCTATAAGTGTGCATATGTGTATATGTATGCGTCTACACAGGCGCGTGCAAAATGAACACTCGCGTACACACTCATTGTTTTTTAAAATATTAATTAACATTATTTCTTAAAAGTATTATTTTGAAACTTTGCTTAAAAAGCAATGCAATTTCCTAACTTCGGTTGCATAGAGTTTATGATGTTTATAATAATATTACCACAAGAACCAGAAGTGAAATCAAAAGCGTGTGCTTGAAGCAGTCGCGTTTGCACGTGTCGTTCACAAAGGTTTTTTAACGAAAGAACATAAGGAGAAGCTTTTCCTTCAAACTTCCATTTCATATTTCAAAACATATTCAGGACAGTGGCTATTCAAAAGAAAACCAGGCCCGATTTACCAACTTGTGATCGGAAGAGACTTTCAGTTATAAAGTATTAAAGAATACTCTACATCTGTACTGAGTTCTGTAATTTATCACTTCTTGTGAATTAACATATATATTGGGTTGTCCGGAAAGTTCGTGCCGATTTATAGTAGCTTACCTTTCGACTTATTTTAGAACATGGTTGAGTCCATAAAATAGGATTTGACAACACTTCCATTTAGAGCACAGTTTAAGCTATCTTTTCGTGGAAAAAGGTTTATGCCCTTCAATATATTGATGGCAGACCTCGTCAGAGTAATGCGAAATGTGTCTCGCATGTGCGACCCTACAGAGTTAACGAGACATATACAACATTTCGTTCACCGCATACAGTTTTCAGGTTACAGCCATAAAGAAAGGATCAGAGTATACAAAGGAACTATGAGGAAATTTGAAACTATCAATCGTAACGATAGGAATGGGATTTGCCCACTTTATAGGACCAAGTCATGGAACACCATTGAAAGGATTAAGAAGAAAATAGGGAAGGCCAACTCATGGTATGATAGCCACAAATACCAGAGTGTCATGTTCGTCGACACTACCCCTAGAGGTGAACTAGCGTACCGCTTTAGAAGGGCCCTAGACAAACTTAAACTAAGAATTAAGGTTGTTGAAAGACCAGGCAACCCTATCAAATCCCTTATCGGTAGAATCTACCCTTTCAGTAGAACCCCCTGTACTGATAGGAACTGTACTGTATGTAGATTTAGCCCACAAACAAACTGCAAAGCCAGAAATGTAGTCTATAGTATAAGATGTACAGAGGGACGATGCAGTAACAAGACAACGACGTACGTAGGGGAAACGGCACGGAGCATAGGAGAGCGGGTAAATGACCATTGGAGGGAACTTAAGGAAGAGAAGAGCTCATCAGTTCTGTACCAGCACGCTGAGCAGGAACACGGAGGCTCACTCAACAACATAGAAGTTAAAATCTTGTCCATACATAGAACAGACGCAAAGCTTAGACAAATTACAGAAGCTACACACATAATAGAAGATAAACCTAGCCTGAATAGGAAACTGGAATGGAACACTAGCACACACCCCCAACACACCACAACATATGACAGAATAAAATCCCCAGAAACTGATAACAATATGAACAAAATATAATACAATACACAGATAAGCAAATGGAATTAAATAACTATATACGTTAACAAAATTATATTAAATTAAATACAAAAAATACAAAAAAAGAAAGAATAGAAAAAAATAATAACAAGTAGGTCTAAGCACATGAACAAATAAAAACAAATTAACCGAACGTGTATAAACAGGGGATACAGATAATATAGGCATTCCCCATACACACACACGCACTTACTAAGCATAGACATACATAGGGGGATACGCAAGCGCAAATAAAGACACATACAATAGGAATACAAAATACAAAATGGCTGATCGTTAGTAAGGTAAGACACACAAATAAGAAAGAACAAAGCAAAGGACTACTGATGCGGTCACAGAAGTGTGACGAAAGAACTCTGGCCGAAATGCGATTAATGTAATATAAAATAAAGCTGAAGCAAATTAACACCAAATATATAGTGCGTGCGTTTTTATTGGCTAAACTGGCAACATGACCATCCCCAAATACAACAATATCTGTTTCAACACAGGATTTTACATATACATACATACAAACATACATACATACATACATACATACGTACACACACACATACATACATACATACATACATACATACATACATACATATACACACACATACATATAAATATATTAATATTCACAAGCAGAATGGAATGAGCAAGTTATTTAATTACATAGAATTACAATTGCTTCATCGATATTCGATCTTAAGTCTATCACTATATTATTATTATAATCCATTTGTTGCCGAAACTTGTACTATCAACAATTTCTACTTAATTGAAATCGATATTATCTATATAGATTAGTTCATTATTATTATTATTATTGCTTTACCTCTCAGAACGTTCGGTCTTGTTTGTTCTGATAGATTCTGTGAGAGCAGACAGCAGCCTGCTCTCAGAGGTCTCCCAGGATCTCTTCCCGCACATTATAAGGTTTGATACTTGATTGTTAATTATCGTGTGAGACATTCAACATCCTAGTACCAATTTCAAAATTCTAACTGTCCCCAGCAGACCAGTTTGGGGGGCTTACTCTGCTATGTCGATTCCGATTTCTTTCACAC
>NC_068987.1:50498310-50500233 GCF_001194135.2 Octopus bimaculoides | reverse complement strand
TACGATATATGATATAGAAATTCTAAAAAGAAGTTCATATTTCCTGATAAGACTGTATTAAGTTGCTAAATGACACCATTTTTACTAAATATAAGAAACCTAACATAGAGAGATACAATTATATTAATGTTGAGGCTAAATTCCTCGCTAAACGTAGTAATATCGACGATGAATTAGAATGCTTAGCTAAAAGAGAAGCCTTTCTTACTTTAAAAGACCATAAACCTAATTTTCAAAATAAAGCTACTCGTAGATCATTAAACCCAGAAGCTCTGAAATTGGGGCAGTAACTAAAAAAATACTAAGAAACATTGATAATGAAATTAGAGAGAACACTGGGCTTCAACTATAGAATAATAGTTTTACTATAGTAGATTGGTTCAAGAACATTAAGATTAGGAATAAGGCTAGATTCGCTCAGTTTGTCATTATATATTTTTATCCAGCCATATCTAGATCACTACTTGTTATCAAGTAGTGATCTAGATATGAGTTTACTAAATCATATGTTGATATAGACCCTTTAGACCTGGACTGTATCAGGCATACGATGAAAACACTAGTTTAGTAAGGAATCTGCATGGGTAAAAAAAGGTTGAATAATGATGAATTATTTGATGTAACTATGGGGTCGCACAATAGTGCTGACGTCTGCGACATTTTGAGTCTCTTTGTATTAAACACAATCAGATCCAAGTACTCATCTCTCGATATTAGTATATACTGAGACGACGGTTTGGATATTTCCCATCGCTGTGATGGTCACACTCTTGGTAAATTTAAGAAACAACGTATTTCTATATTCTGTCAATTAGTCTTTAAAATCATAGTAGCTACTAATCTGCCTATAGATGATTTCTTAGATGTTTCCCTAGACTTGAACTCCTCCTCTTATAAACCTTTTCATAAGCGTAACGAGAAAATCCCCTATACACATACACAGTCTTATCATCCTCGTGTAATGCTTAAAAACTTGATAGCTAATATCAGTAAAATAATGTCTAACCTCTCTTCCTCTAAAGAAAATTTCGAGAAAGTAACCCCCTACTATAACAATGCCTAAACCAATAGTGGCTTTAAAGATAAATTAATATAGAACCCTTCTAATATTAATCAGAATAATAATAATAAACCTAAAAATAGACCAAGGGAAATTATTTGTTTCGCCTCCCCCTCCTTTTTCCTTAATGTAAAATCTAACATAGGTAAAAGATCTCTGTGTTTCTTAAACATTTTCAGAAAATCATATGTACAGGAAAATATTTAACAGGTGTTCTGTGAAATTATTACATAGCTGCTACCCCAATATAAAGAGTATCATTACACGAGGTCAACACCAAGAGCCTAAATCTAGTTGTAACTGTTGAGGCCCAGAAACCTGTTTATTTGACCAGTGATGTATGATTAAATCCGTCATATATGAGGCAGACATTACTGCAACACTAGATGATAACACAGCCGATAAGAGCTATGTCGGACTATGCGAAGGAGAATTTAAGAATCACTATATTAATCACATGGCTTCCTTCCGACATAGGGATAAAAGCAAAGCTACTAGGTTGGCTAGCCACGTATGAAGTTTGAAATCTAACTCAACTCCACAGTGGAAAATAATCAAAAAATCCACACCATGCGTTAACGGATCAAAAAATTGTAAGCTATGCTTAACTGAAATAGCTCAGATCCTTTTCAGATCTAAGATCGCTAACTCACTGCTGAACTCTAGATCTGAAATCTTCTAGGCGCAGGAGTGGCTGTGTGGTAAGTAGCTTGCTTACCAATCACATGGTTCTGGGTTCAGTCCCACTGCGTGGCACCTTGGGCAAGTGTTTTCTACTATAGCCTCGGGCCGATCACAACCTTGTGAGTGGATTTGGTAGATGGAAGCTGAAAGAAGCCCGTCGTATATATATATATATATAT
>NC_068987.1:50496258-50498207 GCF_001194135.2 Octopus bimaculoides | reverse complement strand
CCCCCCCCCAACATCGCTTGACAACCGATGTTGGTGTGTTTACGTCCCCGTAACTTAGCCGTTCGGCAAAAGAGAACCGATAGAATAAGTACTAGGCTTCCAAAGAATAAGTCCTGGGGTCGATTTGCTCGACTAAAGGTGGTGCTCCAGCATGGCCGCAGTCAAATGAATGAAATAAGTAAAAGAGTAAAAGAGTATATGCCTCAGTTCCTGTTGAAGAATTGGGAAGTTCCTCCTTTATCTGATTAATAGCTGTACCATAAACTTTAAGCCACTATTTTTTCAGCCTTATAAATTACGGTCCAAGGGAGATAACTCCTTTTCCTCTTTTGCTTCTTTTCTATTATTCGTTTTCTCTTCTTTTTTTTTCACCTTCACCCTTTTCCTTTTTCTATACACTTCCTCCCTGCTTTTCTCGTTTCTTCTCTCATATCATTTTTAGTTCGTTATGTTATGTAGGTTGTGCCTGATGACTATTATGAAACAGACGTGTTATAAAACATTGTTTGGCATGTTCTCAGCACATGAAACTATTAGTAGCACATAAAAACATGTATTGTGTTTATTATATATATAGTACACACATATATGTATACACGCATATGTTGTGTAGGATATTAACTGTGTTGTAGATGTCATCCGTTATCCGGTATAACAGCGCCACCTACAAGCATTCGAGCCAGGTCTCCTGTCTGAAGATAACTTTTTGCCATTCCTCCTTCACCAATCTTGGAAACCCTGAAAATGTCACGGGCATTCACGGAAAAATGTCTCAGAAAATCTCACAGACATTCCTCCTCTAACTAAATAATGTAAAGAAAGAAAATAAACAGCAAAAGAATTAATCTTTTTTACTTCATCAATAGGTTCATATGCACTTGGAATTCGTCCATTTTACTAAAAGGGTTAAGTCAACTTACGCTTGACGTAAAGGCTTATTCATATGACTGTCACAATGCTAAAAACCATATGAGTAAGTTGGGTTAGTGCACCAGATGACTATAGATGGGACGGTTATATATCATGCGTCATGAAAATAATATACGATGTGAATAAAGAGGATTTGAAATCTACGTCATTACAATTTGACTTAATTCTTTCCAGGTGTGTTTAAAGGCAAAACTAGTTTCATACATACACACGAGTATTTATATTCTTCTTTCTTCTTTGTTTTGGTCTTCCTTAAAAAAATTTCTGCGTTCGTGCTAATATTTAACAGTTTCATATATGTGCATGTGTGTGTGTGTAAGTGTGTGTGTGTGTGTGTGTGTGTGTGTGTGTAAGTGTGTGTGTATGTGTGTATGTGTGTGTCTAGGGAGGTAGGCGCATGAATGCTTGCATAAGCAGGGTAATTAGATTTGAAGGGTATGTATGTGTGTATGTATGTATGCATGTGCATATATATATAAATACATATATATATGTATATATGTGTATATATACATATATAGATAGATAGATGTGTATATATATATATATATATATATATATATATATATATATATATATATACATGTATATATATAATATACATGAATAAATATATATATATATACACATATATATACATGCACACGCACACACATGCTGGGGGCAATGTGTGTGCTCGTGGTGTGTGGGTATGCGATGTGTGTGTATGTGTGAATGTGTGTGTGCGCGTGGTGTGTGAGTGCTTGATGTGTGTGTGCGTGCGTGTGTAGGTACGTGTAAATGTGACATATTTGTAAAGTTTCTGAGAAAATAAAAATAGAATACTCGGAACTGCAACTTTTATTTTCAATATTACATAACATATATGGTATACACATACATTACACACACACACATACACATATGCACATAGACGCACACACACACTCGTTGTATTTTTCTCTCTCCCCCTCCATCTGTCTTCCTATCAGTCTAGTTTACATATACCTATATTATATATATATATATATATATATATA
>NC_068987.1:50494671-50496248 GCF_001194135.2 Octopus bimaculoides | reverse complement strand
ATAAATTTAGATTCAAAGTGAATATGGTACTTATGTTTAGGCACCAGAATTTAGTATGGTATTATCCACACAATTCCAAAAAATAATTTGATCAAAAATCAAAATAAGCAACAAGGATATTCAAGGTTACTCCAGTACTATCGTTTCGTGCGACTCCATTTATTTAAGCAATGCGAGCATTGCATTAAATGTAAAATGCAGAACAATCTTCAGCAGCACAAACATACAGAAAATTTACTGAAATTTCATTTCAGTAGAAGTACATATTACTGTTGTAACTACGTTTAAACAAGACGAATCTTCGAATTCATTGTCAACATTTTCTTTGTAAATGTGAATAAATATGTACTCTACTAAACGTGTTGACTAATCCATCGGTTCAATGTTAAATTATTTTTATATATCACAAACAATATATGTATATCTATATATATAAAGATGAGAATGTGTGTGTGTCTGTCTGTGTGAATCCCTAAAACTTCACAACCAATTTCATTCAAATTTTACACATGCCTTACTTATGGTCCATGTAATGTCATAGACTCAAACAAATTTTAACCTCTTGCCTAGTACGAGCCCAGAGAAATATTATATCTCCTCCACTATTGCAGTATTACGTGTCAAAAGTGAAACAATAAAATCTCTCTATTGTAATGTCAGATATTTTCACTTTAATAGTTTCACTTTAATATTGAAACTATAAAAGAGAAACTATTATCTCACATATATACAGGTATACATACATATATACATACTTACATATATATAATATATATTATGTATATATATAGATAAGATATATATATATAAGATATTTATAGATTGTAAATTTATTCAGTCCACTTACCTATCGGTATAGTGGTCAGTTGCAAACTCCAGAGGTGACACTTTCATTTCACCTTAGCCCTCACGTCACACAGTTGTTAATGTTTGAGTTGGGTCACGCCCCTCCAATTGCTATCGATCCGTAATGCATCTTACGGCTGTGCCTGTCACCTGTATGGTGACGAATCCTACATTGGGGTGTATTAACGACTAGGGTAGGGTAGCTGACTGCTTATTGTGATCATTCGTCTTTTGGTTTCCTGTAGCTTTGCTCTCTTTTACAAACCCAGTGAACATACATATATTTCCTATTTAAAATAAATTTGAATAATAGATATAACACTCAAGTCAAAAAGATTCTCAACAATTCAACTGCTCTGGTTGACATTAAGACACCCATATCCAATAGGGGCCTTAACTCCCTCATTTTAAAACTCCATGACATCCATTTTTCAGGAGCAAAATCCTTTTGACAGGTTTCATAGCACTGGAATTTTGGAATCTCCGCATAAAGATCAGTAGTATGGGATACATGTGTCATGATTAGAATTTTTAGGGTGTGTAAAGAGGGAAAGAACCCTCATCTGCAATTTTGATGAAATTCGAATACTAAGTATTCCAGTTCATTAGAGAAAATATAACAGAAAAGTCTTATTCTTCCATTGCATGTTACACGAGCAACGCCGGGTATCTCTGCTAGTACATATATATATATATATATATATATATATATATATATATATATATATATA
>NC_068987.1:50492891-50494661 GCF_001194135.2 Octopus bimaculoides | reverse complement strand
AACTCATCGATGAAAATCCACTGTCACATATAGAAAAATTAATAAGTAAAAGCACAATAGATAAGTATAATATAATACAAAGTAAATATAAAATAATGATAATAAAACGACTACGCATGTATACATACATACATATATAATGTTAGTATGTATATATATCCATGCATGTGTGTGTATATGTGTGTGTGTATATATGTATGTGGGTGGGTGTGTTCACATCTATATATACGTATGCATGCATGTGTGTGTGTATATATATATATATATGTGTGTGTGTGTGTGTGTGTGTGTGTGTGTGTGTGTGTGTGTGTGTGTGTGTGTGTGTGTGTGTGTCTATGTATGTATGTATGCTTATGTATACATAAATACGAGGGGGAAGTTAAAAATTATCCGCACTTTCGTCATAACACATCTTTATTATTGTCACACTGCCTTCTGCGCATGCATGCTTATAGCTGGTACTATTGTGGTCACATGATCTAAATTTGAGCCTAATCACGTCATTTTTCTTTCTGGCTTTACAGTGTAAACATGGCCGCTCCACTAGCAATGTGCACCAAAGAAGAACAAAGAGCAGTAATCCGATTTTTTGGGTCGGAAGGTGTGTCAAGTGCTGGAATTCATCAGAGCCTTTAGCCCAATACGGGCACTTCACAACCGCGTAGAAGGGTGTATGAGTGGATCGAGAAGTTTAAAAGTGGCCGGACAAGTATGACGAACGAAGAGGGAGCAGGACTCTCTTCCACTACGGACGAGATTCAGCAAGATCGACAGATGGTAATGGTGACTCGGTGAGTTATCATTGATGAGGTAGCCCGTTCTCTGCAAATTAGTCATGGTTCTGCCTATCAAATCATCCACGATGAGCTCGGCTTCCACAAAGTCTATGCAAGATGGGTGTCAAGAGAGCATACTGCAGAGTTCAAGCGCAAACGTCTTCAAGTCTGCCAACCTTTACTCGATCGCTACAACAATGAGGGCGAGGAATTTTTGAGCAGAATAGTCACAGGAGATGAAACGTGAGTCCATCATTATGAGGCAAAATCCAAAAGACAGAGTCTGGGGTGGAAGCATCCTGGCTCGGCAACAACGAAGAAATTCAATACTCAGTCTTCCGCGGGAAAGGTAATGCTAACCCTTTTTGGGGACTCAAAAAGAGTATAGAAATCAGCACACAGGAATTATAGAAACTTTAGTGTTAAAGAATTACATTGGTATTGTTTCCTGCATTACTTGCTCCAAAAGTTATACTCCCCTGTTCTTTTTTAATCATCTAATTTATAATAGAGTCATAATCCCATGGTTTTTTTTGTGATGTTACGGGGGCGGGAGACGTAGGAGCGATTCCATTCTTTTTTTAAATTCCAAGACATTTACAGTGGTGACGAAAGAAGCTAAGTAACAAAAAAAAATCTTTCTTTACCTCTTTTAGTTAAATTCCCAACTTTAATCACAGCTCCTTATACAATCTGTTTGTTTTATTCTACTAGTGCACCTTTTTAAACCTTGTTTCTTTATAAATGATTATATTAAAAGTCATTTCAGCATGTTTTGCTGGAGTAAAAATTTATTTTCTATAACTGAATAACGATATATATATATGCAAATATTAATTCACAGATTACATATCTGTATGTGTGTGTGTGTGAGAGAGAGAGAGAGAGAGAGAAAGAGAGAGAGAGAGAAAGAGAGAGAGAGAGAAAGAAAGTGAGCGTGTGCACGTGTATGTGTATCTATATACACATACATATACATATATATATATATATA
>NC_068987.1:50490034-50490710 GCF_001194135.2 Octopus bimaculoides | reverse complement strand
GTGTGTGTGTGTGTGTGTGTGTGCGTGTGTGTATTATGTGGTAAGGTTTCAACAAGTGAAATAACACTCGATCAGTTAAGAGAGTAAAGTTGTTATAATGAAAACCGCAAGTCTTGTGAAATACAGCTATCAAAGGTTTCATAGCCGAAACATTAATTATTTCGGGTTTTTTTTTTTTTTCAAGCTGATAAGGACAAGACCGTATTGAAGTGACCATCGCAGATTCTTCACAAGATTGGCGAAGCTTAGCCAGTTCAGTCGAGCGCTCTGCGATACAGGTGTCTTGCGTTACAATGAATCTTTTTCATATGGATTTTTCTGCCAAAAACATTCCTACACCGCCTAACGATGTTTACTTGAGGATGTCTTTTATATTATGTCCAAGTACAAGCCTTTCATATGTCTTAACATCTCTCTCTATATATATATATGTATATATATATATGAAGAAGAATGTTCTCTATGTGGCTTGTGTGTTTTCTCGTCTACGTTTTGTTTGCAATGTCCTGTACCCAGATATGCACCTATACATACAGGTGGATGTCGGTATGCACATACCTGTACGTATATATGCATATACTCATTTACTATTTGTTTTTACATGACTGAACGCAGCGTCACCAATTTGTAAGTAGTTATCGTAACTTAATATTTTCCGACGCTACTCTATCTCTTT
>NC_068987.1:50487716-50489073 GCF_001194135.2 Octopus bimaculoides | reverse complement strand
TTATTACTCAATATATTTTTTTCTGTATATTATTTTTCACCCTTTATAATTGTGTAACTTATACGTGTGTAGTATATACCTAATGTGTATATGCGTGCATTTATACATGTGTCCGAATGATTGTAAATATACGAGTGCACTTGTCTCCTTCTTTCATACATATATGTATATACGTTTATATATCTGCAGGTGTAGATGTGTTTGACAGACAGGAGGATGTATTTGTGTATATACATATATAACTCATTTGTATATTCAAGTTTTAAGGCGAATGTGAATGTGTACACTTAAGTACCCCAAATATATCCAAATAGAAATTTAACAGTACACGTCGAGACACGTGCGATCAGACTGAAAATTCTCGTAGTGTAGGAGACAGTCCGGAAGTGAATGGTAATAAATTTACATCTAATATAGGATAAAATTTTCAAAAAATTTTATCAGTGGCCAGCATATTAAAAAATAGCTTTTAAGGTGAAAATTAGAAAGGTCAGCAAAAAAAAAAGACCTCAATATTATGTAAATAGCGGAATTTATCTGTAAAAATATGTGACACTTATTCGGTAGCCATGATTAAAACTCCGAGTTTTATATGTGCCTATATAGATGTATGTGCGTGCATGCGAAAATATGCGTATATAGACGCGTTTTAACCTTATAGCTTTGTCACACTTTCTTCTGTATTTTGCTTTTAGCCCCGGGGGTGGGTGCGTGTTTATGGGTGCGAGGAAGTTGAGCGCGTGTGTGTGTGGCTGTGTATGCGGGTATACCCGTGTATGCAGGTATATATATGTATATGTATATATATAGTTTTTAGCGAGTATGTTGGTGAGCATGTGTGTTTCAAGTGAGGGTGGTTGAGTATATACATATAGGCGAATGTACGGATTGGTGCGCTTACGCAAACATTATAAACTTTTCTACTCCCTTACCTTTACTCCCTCCTCTTACTTAGCGGGTTATAGCTCTTTTGTCTTAATAACGGTCAACCACACAATAATTTCCCTTTGTTTAACGGTCATTTTTCACAGGAATTTTCAATGGCCAGATAACTGAAGAGATGGCGGCGTGGGTTCCCACCCCGACATCCGAAACTCGGGGTTTTATCATGGCTACCGAATAAGTGTCACATATTTTTACAGGTATATATATATATGTATATATATAGTTTTTAGCGAGTATGTTGGTGAGCATGTGTGTTTCAAGTGAGGGTGGTTGAGTATATACATATAGGCGAATGTACGGATTGGTGCGCTTACGCAAACATTATAAACTTTTCTACTCCCTTACCTTTACTCCCTCCTCTTACTTAGCGGGTTATAGCTCTTTTGTCTTAATAACGGTCAACCACACAATA
>NC_068987.1:50483970-50486470 GCF_001194135.2 Octopus bimaculoides | reverse complement strand
CTGGTGTTTTTGTTATGTATTTGTCTGAATGTTTTTTTGTTTTTTTTACTATGCCTAATGCTCCTACTAAAATAGGAATTGTTTCTGTTTTTAGGCTCCACAATCGAGTTACCTATATTTCCAGATCTCTGTATTTTGAAAGTTTTTCTGTTTCTTTTAGAGAAATGTTGTCATCTGTTGGTATTGGTACATCGATTAGGAAGGATTTTTTTCTAGGTGATTTCTGACAACTATATCCGGCCTATTAGCCTTGATTTCTCTATGTGTATTGGTATATCCCAGAGTATAGTTGTTTTCTCATTTTCTCTGACCTTTTCTTGATTGTGCCTATATCTTTTTCTGTTGTTATCCCACAGTGTTGGCATAGCTTCCAGTGTATATAGGTCCCAACTTTGTCGTGTCTGCATTATAAAATCAAAACTGCTGACAAATGGTACAAGCACTACCCTGATGCTGTAACTAAGGGAGAAAATTCTTTGGGACTTCCCAGTATGTGCAGATCGGACCATCAAAGCAAATAAACCAGATATTGTTGTGAAAGACCAAAACAATAAAGTCTGTTTATAGATTGACATGAGCATGCCCTGTGACCATAATATCTCGGCAAAAGAATTCGATAAGCTCAGAAAATATAAAGATTTGCTAATCGAAAAGATGTGGCGTCTCAAGATAGTTACAATACCAGTGATTGTAGGAGCACTTGGAATTATCAAAAAAAGGAACTGAAAATTATTATTATTATTATTATTATTATTATTATTATTATTATTATTATTATTATTATTATTGTTATTATTTTCATTATCATCTTTCAATTTTGTTTCCATTTCTTGGCGAGTGTCTTCCTGACACTTAGGGCAAAGAAACGCACTGTTTACATTGGTAGGCCATTAAAATAAACACACCAGACTGTTCATTTACAAAGTCATGTGATAGAGAAAAGGTGGAAGAAAGACAGAGTAAAAGGGAAAAAAAGTAAACAAAGAAAGTAAAGGGGAGAAAGGGAAATTATTATTATTATTATTATTATTATTATTATTATTATTATTATCATCATCATTCCTTTTGAGGTCGATAAAATAAGTACCAGTTGAGCACTGGCGTCGATGTAATTGACTACACCCCCTCCCCAAGAAGAAAGAATCATCATTATTATTTCCATTTTATTTCTCACAGCTCTCGATTTTACTTGCTCCGGTTAATTCTGCAAGAACACACAGCAACCTACTATCAGAGGTCTCACAGGGCCTCTTCCCACGATACTTAACACCCAAGTACCATTCTCAAAATCCTAGCTTTTTCCCCGAAAGAGTAGTTTTCTAAGCCTGTTCTACCCTCATGCCAATTCCAATTTCCCTAAAATATTGCCCAAACTTGGCTGTTAGTGCTCCCAGTGTCTCTACAACTACTGGGATAACAGTTACTCTTTTCATTGCCCACATTCGTGTAATATCCTCTTTTACTAGCTTGTGCTTTTCAATTTTTTCCAGCTCTTTGTCACCCACTCGTGCATGGCAATGTCAATGATCTTAGTTTCCTTCTTCCTTTCATCTGCTACAACGACGTCCGGTCTTCGAGCATCAATTACTGAGTCACACCGGATTGTAAAATCCCAGATCTTATACTCATGATCCTCAGTGATGACTTCTGGCTTATGTACGTACCACTTCTGTGTTCTTTCAAGACCATACTTCTCACACAATCTCCAGTGAACAAATATAGCTATGCTATCATGCCTCATTTTGTATCCCTTTTGGACCAGTTTGTTACACTCACTCACAATATGTGATAGTTTCATTTTTGCTGTCACATTGATCTTATCCATTGGGAACTTGGCATGTCAATGCCTTAGTGCATCCTTTCAGATCACTTTACCTTAGCCACCTCCAGATGTTGGTTTTGTCTTTCTCCTCCAATTCACTGAGGTATTGCCCATGTACCGTTTTCATATTCCAGTTGTTTAGTCTTTGTTCTCCGTCTTGTTTCTTAATTGATTTGAGTATTGTGTTGTTACTTTTAACAGCAACAAAGGTTCAATCTGCTGGTTGACTTACCATCCCAGGCTGTTATCCTCATTGACAACACAGATCTTGCATTCTATGAGATCTCTTCCTCCCTTATATCTAGTCACATACAATTAATCAATATCACTTTTATTATTATTATTATTATTATTTTATGTTTGACTTTTGTTTTGCATTTGTACAAGTTAGATCCAAGTCTCACCCAGAGACCTCAAGAGACAACAAGTTAGAAGTTCGTGTAGGTGTTATGCCTAGGGTACCATATATTTGGATTTGTACAGTTTTGTTCTAGTGAATGTTTAAGAAACCATAAGAAAATTATGTGTTTGTTTTAAAATTTGAGATCACATAGACAGTATTTTACGTAGGATATGGGCAGTTCCCATGAACACTATCTTTTGAACTTCAGCCATTTTGGGGTTTCCTGGTATCTGAGCTAGGTAGTAATCAGCCCGTTTCGCTGTCATTCTCAGGGC
>NC_068987.1:50476057-50477436 GCF_001194135.2 Octopus bimaculoides | reverse complement strand
TATATATATATATATATATATATATATATTGATAGGAAGGACAACAAAAGAAAGAAAGAAAGAGACCTCGATATTATGTAAATAGAGGAATTTATCTGTAAAAGTATGTGACACTTATTCAGTAGCCATGATAAAACTCCGAGTTTCGGATGCCGGGGTGGAAGCCCACGCCAACATCTCTTCAGTAATCCGGCCATTGAATATTCCTGTGAAAAATGAGCGTTAAACAAAGATAAATTACTGTGTGGTGACCGTCAATAAGACAAAAGGGCTAATAGACCGCTAAGTAAGGTAAAG
Source organism: Octopus bimaculoides (assembly GCF_001194135.2). Lineage (NCBI taxonomy): Eukaryota > Metazoa > Mollusca > Cephalopoda > Octopoda > Octopodidae > Octopus > Octopus bimaculoides. Next base: position 50,477,139 of record NC_068987.1, on the reverse strand, counting down.
GTAAGTGAGTAGATAAGTGTATAGGTTCGTGTAAGCGCACCAATCCGTACATTCGCCTATATTTACATACTAAAACTACCCTCGCTTTAAACACGCACATGTTCACCCACATACTCGCCATATATATACATACATATGTGTGTGTAGAGAGAGAGAAAATTTTTGGTGTGATGTACAGAAATTGAATATTGAGAAGAAAGTCAAAATTTTGGAAAAAAAAAATCTTTTTATTTCTTCATTATTATTAGCGCTTTCTTTCCTTTCACGAACTTGTCAAATAAAATGTTGGGAATGAACAAACAGCTTGTTCATTTATATAAAACAAATGTGGGGGGGGGGTCTAGAAGAGAACTGTTTTTGTTTTTTGCGGTGAGGTTCCATGACAATGGAGATGGATAGATAGAAATATAGGCAGGCAGGTAGATAGATAGATAGATAGATAGATAGATAGATAGATAGATAGATAGATAGATAGATAGATAGATAGATAAGTAGAAGGAAAGAGAGAAGGGGTATATTCCTTCCTATTCACCTTTCATTCATTTATTTATTTATTTAGTCCTTTACCATTGTATTGGAATGGGTTTCAGGATGGTGACCTCTTCAAAAAAAAAAACAGATGCGGTTTGGTTATCACTGAAAGTCATTTTGCTTTCTTTCTCTCTTCCCCTTTTTCCTTCTTTCCCTCTTTCTTTCTTTTTCTCCTCTTTGAGCTATATTTAGAATACTAAATGTACACCCCTTCCAAACATTCTATCTATCTATCTATCTATCTATCTATCTATCTATCACTCAATCCATCTGTCTGTCTATCTATCTATCGATCTATCTATGTATAAGCCTATCTACCAACCTATATTTCTATCTATCCATCTCCATTGTCACACACCCCCCCCAAAAAAAACAATGTTCTCTTCTAGACAAACCCCCAGCCCCCCAAAAAACATTTGTTTTATATAAATGAACAAGCTGTTTGTACATTCACAAAATTTTATTTGACAAGCTCGAGAAAGGAAAGTGCTTATAATAATGAAGAAATAAAAAGATACTTTTTTCCAAAATTCTGACGACTTGTTTCTCAA
>NC_068987.1:50474481-50475961 GCF_001194135.2 Octopus bimaculoides | reverse complement strand
GTGTGTGTGTGTACGCGCATATGCATACATAGCTGTAGATAGATATTGGACAATGTAGTACTGATCGAGTTTTAACTATCTTTCATTACAGGTCTTCTCAATCGGCACACTGACCTTGAATTAGACAAGAACAGCACCAACTAATCATGTAGAATTTGTATATGACACTTCTGGACCGGATCAATTGCTGGTGTATGATCAAGTCAAAGAAACGAAGATGAATATATAAATTTAACTTAAATTATGAAAATATATATTCGACATATGAAAAATAGACACTTTGGACTGTTGTTGCAGAGATTCAATGGCAGAATAAAGAATATGATCCATGATAGTGAAAACTTAATTGAATTTTGTTTATAATGATTTATAGAATTGTTTTAAACATGGCTATATTTTAATTATAGTCATGGGCAGTTTTTTTTTCCTTCATACAAACATCTGATGAATTTATATTTATATACATACAACAAACACTTCGAGACATACCCGTCATCAGTTGTCGACTTTAGAGTGGTCGCATTTTAATAACTGAAACAAGTAAAAGATAAAAGATATCAAGATTTCTTACTATTACCTTCACTCTTCACCGCATTCCGCATCTTTTTATACTTAAGTCAGGTTTCAACCGATTATACATTTAGGGTGGGGCCTGCTTTGATCAATTCATTAAACAAACAATGTGTGTGTGCGTGTTTTCTTTTTGTTATAAATAGAAGCCGACGTACATGGAGTCAGTTGCAAACTGAGACATTATTCAGATAGATTCCTAAGAGAGCTTCTAATTTATTTAATGTTCATTTGTAAATAGGACCTTACACTGGGTTGTCTGAGTGTATATTGACCTTAGAGACAAAGTTTCAGTATGATATAGTTTCAGATAATAATATAACAAGATGTCGAGTATCACACCTTGATTCGTTATCTGAGGTAGAGGTTGTAATCTTGAGGGTATTCTCTACCGTCATATCATCAGAACAATCATTTAAACTCACTGGGTTGCTTGATGCATTATCTTAAAAAGGCAATCTCTTTTTGAAAATATTGCACCGCTTTCTACGGTTGGGCAACGCACCTAGCCATCCAAGCCATTTTATTTCACTGTCAGTTAACAGGTAGATTAGGTTTAGCTTAGTCATATAAATCGCTTTGCACCTTTGTAGTTATAGACATGCGTGTGTGATTGTGTGTGTGTGTGCGCGCGCATGTGTGTGTGTGTGCGTGTGTGCTTTTATGTGAAGTGAAATTTTAAAACAATTTAACATCAACCTGAATGATTACTCAGTAGTTTTTAGGAGAGTACACGTTTATTAAACTTTTACAAAGAGAAGAGTAATAGTACCTTCGAGTTTCGGCTTGTTCACCTTCGTCAATCTGACTAAGATGAATATATGTAAGCATATAAGTGAATATATCTGTGAATATATGTGTGTGGGTGTATATATATAAATATATATATATATATATATATATATATATA
>NC_068987.1:50472213-50474104 GCF_001194135.2 Octopus bimaculoides | reverse complement strand
TACTATATAAAGAGACGAATCCCTTCAAAAAAATTTTTAATCTGAAGAATTTATTAGAGTAGATGAAAGCGCCAATATATGATTTATAAAAACATGTGACATATTAATAAAAATCTGTAAATGTACAACCATCCAGATCTCGGAGTACCTTATTTTTTCTAATATACATATATGTATATATATGTATATATATGCATATATATGTATATATATATATGCATATATACGTATATATGTGTATGTATATATATGCATATATACGTATATATATATGTATATATATGTATATATATATATATATATGTATATATATGCAAGTATTATATATATATACACATATATATATATGTAAATATACATGCACACACACACACACACACATATATATATATATACATACATACATACATACATACATACATACATGCATATCAAATTGAGAGAGTGAAACAGGTAAAAATGTACTCTACATACGTTTCTTAACTAGCTGAAGCGCATTATGCAAGTATCATGAAATGAACTCTAGTCAGCATAGCTAATTATCAGGCTGAGATTACCTTAATGAAGTGTACATTGTTGCACGGAATTCCTAAGTCAGCCACAGCACAATGATGAGTCTAACTGAATAGAAAAGTCAAGTAGCAAATATATAAAATAAATAAATAAAAATCATTAAATTAAAGAAGTTTAGAGAACCAATGAGCGTTTTACTACAAGCTAAGACCCAAAATATGCAAAGAGTGAGTGTGGTTTATAGTCAAAGAGTAGGAAGAAAAGGAGAAAGAGAAGGAAAGAATGGAGAAAATGATTATTATCAATATGAGGAATGACGAGATATTGGGGCAATAAAAACTTTATCAAGACTCTAAACCACGCCTTGGGAAATCGTAGGTAAGAGCATTTTCCATAAAATCACAAATACAGAAAGATCTTTAACAGACGCTTAATTAAATTATCATATAGCTGCTGTCCCAATATGAAAAGCATCAGTACCTGTAAACACCACCAAGAGACCACTCCCAGTTGTAACTCTCTAGACCCTGGAGCTTGCTCGCTTGACCAGACATGCATGATAAACTCTGTCGTATACGAGGCATAAGTGACAGCAACGCTACATGATAGCCTAGCCGAAAAGAAAATTACATCGGGTTATGCGAAGGCGACTTTAAAGGACGCTATGCTAATCACCTATCTTCTTTCTGGCACATGAACAAAAGTAAAGCTACAAAGTTGGCTAGTCCCGTGTGGAATTTGAAAACCAACTCCACGCTAAATTCAGTCACTTGGAAAATCGTTGTAAAATCTATGTCATATGTTAATGTATCTAAAAAATGCAAGTTATGCGTAGTCGAAAGATCGCATATCCTTTTTTAGGTTGAAGAATTCCACCGCACTGCTGAATTCCAGATCAGAAATTTTCAGCAAATGCGAACATATGGACAACTTTCTTTTGGTAGATTGGAAAACACCACCCTCTCCGAATTGAGTAGCTGTATTGAAGACTTTAGACCCCTTTCCTTGATTCTACACCAACTAGCTTTATGGCTTTATGGTCAAAGTGGACATAACTCTAATTCTCTTTTTTTTCTTTTCTTTGTCCATTTCTTTCACCCTTCCACACTTTGCATCAATCTCCTTCTCGTTTTTACTCGTGATTTCTCTTCTTCTATAGTCCTGATTTGTAACTTGTAATGACCATGTGCTCAGAACCCGGAGATTGCGTGGAAATACTAGGCGTGTTATCAAAACCTGCCTAGAAAACATCTCCAATGTATGAATTTGTTAGTAGCTCAAATTTATATACTGTGTTTATTAAACAATATTTATCTCTCACCGAATGGAGTACTTTTTTGTTGGACTTACCTTAACGGAAAAGTAAACTATACGTGTG
>NC_068987.1:50471399-50471769 GCF_001194135.2 Octopus bimaculoides | reverse complement strand
AAACTATTTTCGAAACTTAAATTTAAATTCTCGAACAGTAAAAATTATATTATCACTAGAAATGAAGTTAGGAAAGTGATAGATAGATAGATAGATAGATAGATAGATAGATAGATAGATAGATAGATAGATAGATAGATAGATAGATTTATTAGCTACGCAGGGCAGAACACAGAGGGGGCAATACAATGTAGAACACAGGCAGGGAAAAAACACATGAGAGCAAAGCGCTCTCTCTCTCTCTTTCTCTCGCTCTCTCTATCTCTCTCTCTCTATCTCTCTCTCTCTATCTCTCTATCTCTCTCTCTCTCTTTCTCTCTATCTCTATCTCTCTCTCTCTCTCTCTCTCTCTCCCTCTCTCTCTCTCTCT
>NC_068987.1:50470239-50471228 GCF_001194135.2 Octopus bimaculoides | reverse complement strand
ATGAAAACTGCCTTGCCTTCCCGGTTAAAGGAAGGTGGGGGGGGGCAATATTCACGACAGACTCAGCCGACAATATAGATAGATAGATAGATAGATAGATAGATAGATAGATAGATAGATAGATAGATATGAAGACAGAAATGTGGCACAACAAAACCAGAAAAGAGAAGAAATAATACACTGCACCGCAAGAGAAACGCGAGACGTGTGTGACTGTGAAATATGTTTTAATTTCATTATGTCAGAGATAAATTTTGATAAATCTGATAAAGTCAATTTCTTGGATTCACTTTTACCACAGTCTATGGGTCGTTGTCTTGTGTTCTGGAAGTAGGCGGATCCAGCACATCGAGATTGTAGGGCGTGACATGTTCAATACCGTGTATGCTCTCCTTGGGTGTTCAAAACGGGCATACACTGTCGGTACAAGGAGTGCATGAGGCGGTTCACAAAAGCTATTGGCACGTGTGCCTACACCTTGAGGAAAGCTGCCTCCAGTTCCACACGTGTTGTCGGCCTTGGGACCACCTGTCTCTGGATTTCATCCTATAGGTGTTCAATTGGGTTCAAATCTGGGCTGGAAGCCGGACATGGCATGGTTCTGATGTTGTGCTGGCGCAGGAAGTCCATGGTGACACTGGCCGTGTGGGAGGGAGCATTGTCCTGCTGGAACACGTGGCTATGGTGACGCGCGAAGAAGGGCACGCTGTGAGGTCTTAGTATCTGGTCAATGTAACTTTGCGCTGTGACGCTATCCCCCCTGCCCGCACCAACATTTTGGAACACATGGGGCCCAGTTCTCTGACTCAGGCCTATAGCACCCCAAACCATGATGCTTTGGCCACCCCACGCGTCTCTCTCTATGGAACATGCGTCTCTGTAACGTTCACTCCTCCTACGCCACACCCCCACTCTACCATCTGAGGTGGAAATGCAGTACCGGCCCTCGTCAGAGATTATTGATCTCCATTGTGATGCTGCCAATGTCG
>NC_068987.1:50467843-50469186 GCF_001194135.2 Octopus bimaculoides | reverse complement strand
TATATATATATGCATATATATAACTGGGAGTTGTTTATAAAATAGAGCAGACTATATAATAAAAAAACAATGAAAGAGAAATTTCAAAGGAAAGACATTTCAAAGAAAATTGGTAAAATAACGAAAGCGAAACAAATCGAATATGTATTAAAGATGAGAAGTTACAACTCGTGAGTTGTTATGGAAATGTAACGTACAGACATTTTGTAGTACGATGGTAGTCGTGATCGTGGTCTTGCTCCTGGTCGCGGTCTGGTCATCGTCGTCGTCGTCGTCGTCGTCGAGTTCGTGTTGGTAATGCTGATAATTAGCAGCAACAGTGGTGACGATGGATGTTAGTGATAATTGTGTAGTAGTAGTAGTGGTAGTAGTAGTAGTAGTAGTAGTAGTAGTAGTAGTAGTAGTAGTAGTAGTAGTAGTAGTAGCAAATTAATGATAGTGATGATCGCAGGAGGAGCTATAAGTTGTGTAGGTGTCTGTTGGTTGGGGATGGTGCTTAATAATGGCGGTGATGTCACGAAAGAAGATAGCGACAAAAATATATAATGATGTGGAATGGAAAAGTAAAAATTGAGGTAATATTGATAGATTGAGAGAGAGAGAAAAAAAAAAGGAGAAAACAGATGAGAGCTTGACGTAAAAAACAAAAACAAGAAAAAAACAGAAAAAGAACATACGATGGAAGAGAAGTGAAGAATGTATATAAGACATGGAGTGGTTAAAGGAGATAGTGGAAGAAATTGTTAGAAAGAATCAAGGATGTTAAGATTTGATTGGAAAGAAAGTCGTAGGAATGGAAAGACTTCGATGATTACGGAAGAGAGATGATGGAACGTAAGGGGATGGTTTAGAAGGATAAGTAACAGGAGTGGATATGAAAAAGTGAGAGAGGCTGTGATACTCCCACGTTAAAACGTCATCGTATCAAGATAATTAAGCTGATAAAATGAAGTCTTCCTTCATTTTTTTTTTCGTTCTTTTTCTTTTTGTTTTTGTTATTGAAATTGTTGTTCTTGTTATTTTTGAAAGGTGGCGAATTGGTAGAATCGTTAGAGCGTCGGATAGATCCTCTTGCGGTATTTGTTCTGGCTCTCTGCGCACTAATTTCAATCGACTTTGCTTTTCATCATTCTTGGGTCGATAAATAAAGTACCAGTTCAACACTTTCATTCTCTTTCTCTTTCTCTATCTTTCTCTCTCTTTCTCTCTCTTTCTCTCTCCCTTTCTTTCTCTTTCTCTCTCTCTCTTTCTCTCTCTCTCTTTCTCTCTCTCCCTTTCTTTCTCTTTCTCTCTCTCTCTCTCCCTCTCTCTGCGCGCGCTCGTGTGTGTGTGTATGTGTGTCT
>NC_068987.1:50465323-50467830 GCF_001194135.2 Octopus bimaculoides | reverse complement strand
GGGCTTGTGGTGTAAGTGCTTGTGTGTGTGAATATTGTTTCTATAATTCGAAGGTCTAGCTTTGTCACATCATGTTACACTGGTTCTGCCTGAGAATTGTGTTAAAGGAATAGGTGTCTGTGAAATGCTCAGCCCCGTTAGATGATAATTTCACGAGTTGGGAAATCCTTTGGTCGAAAAACTTGACGAATCCGACGGAAAACCCACCATTGTTGTCGTACAAAGTTTTACAAGACAGAGCTATTAAAATATTAGTTTTGGTTTCCCTTACAAAAGAAAAACTGAAACATTTAGACTGTCATTATTTTCTCAATGGGAAAGAGAGGCTTCTTCGTTTGTTGTTATAATTTCATTCAGATCTAAGATGATTATAGGAATATGAAATCGATCCTGTATTTGACTGGTTCTTTATTTTATTGATCTCGGAAAGATGAAAGGCAAAGATTACTTCAATGAGATTTGAAGTTAGAATGTAAAGCGTTGTAACTAAACATGGCAGTGTTCAACACTCTAACGTCTTCAACAAACAATAAGAAACCTTCAATGTGGTCAGTCGATTTGCCAGAAAATGCAACCAAATTTCCCTTAAATTACATCCTCTTGAAAGGAAGGGCATATTGGCTGTCATGATCCTGGATATACTATTCCTGAGAAGAAAAGATATGATTGTCGCGGTTGGAGGGCATTTCAACAAATCTAAGCGTAGTCAATGCTTAACTAGGCCAAACAACATCTAAGAACTTGAAACGGTATTGCGGCTTCGACTAGCCAGAAAATCGCCTCTTATTCTTCGACACTCGCCTTTGGGGTTGATAAGATGTTGATTCTTTTTGATGAGGCAGTAACGAAAAAACTTGTGCTTTATTGTGTTTTATTGATTTCTAATCTTGGTAGAGCCATTTTGCGATCAAGTTGACAAGTCCCACTTTAAAATAACGCAGACATAGCTGTGGGACTTTTAAAAAAATTGCCAGGCAATAATGTGGTTCTATTCCATTGCTTGTACGGACCAACCAAGGCTTCGTGAATGAAATCTGGTTGACGAAAACAATAGAGCACATTTGATGGATCAGTAACAGTCGATGAGTGATGTAGGAAATCCATCATCTTGATCCAACGTCAGGTTCACACCTCCTCTTGTTCCTTTAACGGAGACCATCCTGTTGCAAATATTTGGGACAAATCTCCAGTCCCAGGTCAACGTCTTCCATTCCTCCCACCAGTTAAGGAAACCATTCTTTAAATCGACTGTTTGCGATATAGTAAGAAGAAGAAGAAGAAGAAGAAGAAGAAGAAGAAGAAGAAGAAGAAGAAGAAGAAGAAGAAGAAGAAGAAGAAGAAGAAGAAGAAGAAGAAGAAGAATTGTTTCAAGTTTAGGCACAAGGCCAGCAATTTTGAGAGGAGTGTGTGTAGTCGATTTACATAATCACAGTAGTTGATTAGCTCTTTATTTTATTGAGCCCGAAATAGTGGAAGGCAAAGTGGACCCTGGCGGGATTTGAACTCAGCTCGTAAAAAGCCGGAACAACTACTTCAAGGATTTTTATCTGGCGCTTCAACAATTCTGTCAAAATGATAATTGATAGTTTCACAAATTACCAGAAAGACAGAAATTCATAGAGATTGGGGGAAAAAATAATTGATTCTATCGTGTCTGATATATAGGGTGTACAAGAATTATCGATTTATTTCAATGAAATCGGGCAGATTTTAAAACAACTGACAGAAATTTACGTTTATAACTTAATTATGATACCAAAACAAATAGATTTATAAATCTTACGTCAAAATTTTACAGAAAATCTTCAATACGTGCTTTGTCTGTATCCCTGCAAATTTCAAATTTATCCTTAGCGTTGCAAAACACATTTTGAAGCATTTCAGGTGTTATCTCCTACACTACTAATTGAATGCGTTCTTTAAGTTCAGCTAAAACTATTGGTCCATCTTGGGGGTGGAGGTAGAGAAAATTATTGCAGCCAAATTGAAAGAAAGATATCTAGACAGATAAGCGAGACGACTGCTGTTATCGTTAGGCCTAACTCATCGTAAGGTAAATACCGCCATGAGTGATATCCAAAATACAGTGGAGAAGGCTAGCCACTGGATTTGGTTAAAAAGAGACGATGAGCGATGGCTAGAAGAATATTGAGCTTTGTTTTTTAATAACCAGTTGATCTAGTAAGCGGGGCCTCATATCAGTGAGGGAGACCGATGCGCATTGATGCCGTCGAGAGGTAGGCCCCGAAACGGCGCGCATTCTCTCCTTATGACCCTATACACTTGCTGGCTTCCGGTATGCGAAGTTCTCGACTGGTAACACTTGCATGTGCGAGTTGTTTGCAAGACATCAGCCGGATTGAACGAGAATGAAAATAAAATTATAAAAAATTCATAAAAATTACAAAATTATCAACAAAATTAAAAATTTATTCACTTTTAACACTTATTAAACATGATAAACATAAATAAAAGTGAGTTTTCAAAAAAATTGTCCGATTTCACTG
>NC_068987.1:50464118-50465313 GCF_001194135.2 Octopus bimaculoides | reverse complement strand
CTTGAAATGAGTTTATTTACACAAACATTTTTTGTTTTTAATTTCATCAAAAATTAAAGATTGTAATGAAAATTAAAAAAGAAAGATACTACTGTTCTTGCACCGATAATATTTCATGTTAAATCAACAATCATTCATTCATTATTGTAATAATAGTATGAGAAAGTAAAATGCTTTCAATTCTGTCAGTATACAAGCGGCCCTCAAAAAACTTTCTGTGATTAAAGTGGCCCGCAATGTAATTCAAGTTGGCTAGGCTGGCTATTGACCTACCATCCAGCTGATTTGGCAAAAGTCACTTACCAGCATGTTATATCCTACAGAAATGCTGTAGCTCCAGTCTTCTACCGCTACTACAACTGCCTATGGTCCTCAAAAGCTAGCTTGTTGCATACTCACTTTCCATCACACCTCTCTTCCTCTTGTCGCCCATTCTATGTTTCCACCGCCAAACTCCGCACAGGCTTCCATGGGTTTTCACTCACAAGACTTTGGTTGGCTCAGGGCTATGATAGAATACGAACGAGTATTCAAACCCAATGCACAGTGGGTTCGAACTCAAGCACGTAAATTGCGAAACTAACCTTTTAACCATAAAACCATGTCTGCCTTTGTTGTTGTTATTGCTTCTGCTTTTACTGTTTTTGTTGTTGTTGTTGTTGTTGTTGTCGGTGGTGGTTGTGGTGGTGGTGGTGGTGGTTAGTTGCAAGTAAATCATTCCAACCGTGACCATTCCTTTTTTTTTTTCAGGTTTAAGTGTCCTTATATTGCATTTTATCTTTTGGCAAGACTGAAGAGTTTGTGTCTCCAATTCTTCATTCAGAACGCCAGGTCTCTGAAATTCACTTTGTATCCATGTATTGAAACGCAGACATCGACTTTCGGCTGTTCAAACGAACAGTGTCAATCTGGAGGATTTTCTAGACACCACCGTAAAGAAGGGAGATGGAGGATTTAGCAAGTGCCCCTGCAAGAAGAGGTAGTGAATTTGATTGGTACCACTACAAGAGGGGAATGGTAGATTTGATGGGTACCACTATGAGAAGGAATGTGGTAGATTTAGTAGGTAGTACTGAAAGAGGCAGATGATACATTCGATAGGTACCACTATTAGAAGGTAGGTGGTGAATTTCATAGGTACCACTGCTTTAATATCAACTTTTTAAGTTTTTTTTTTTTTTTTTTTTTTTTTTTT
>NC_068987.1:50463208-50463823 GCF_001194135.2 Octopus bimaculoides | reverse complement strand
TGTGTGTGTGTGTGTGTGTGTGTGTGTGTGTGTGTGTGTGTGTGTGTGTGTGTGTGTGTGTGTGTGTCTGTGTCTGTGTCTGTGTGTGTGTGTGTGTGTGTGTCCAGCATAGCCGCAACCCAATGACTGAAACAAATAAGACAACGGGTTAGAAATAGTTTGAAAGAATTTTTAGAGAAATGAATACAGGATGACATGCTTTGCAGGATAATAAAATAATAATGGATGACAAAGGGCGCTTACGTAGTGCCGAAGTCATCTAGATCAGTCTTTTTTTTAAAGAAAACCCTATGGCACTAATGGAGTACCTTAACACATTTGAAGGGCATGAAAACTGTTTCTTTGTGTTGTGCTGGGATGATTAATGGAAGTAATTTATAGCTATCTCATAGAGGGTCCTGATAACCTGAAAGGAGTTCTTAAGAAGCCATAGCCAAAAACAACTGAATGACTATTCAAGATGATCTAGATCAGTGATTCCCAGCCTGGGGTCAGCGGACCCCTGGTGGTCCGCAATGGTAGTACTGCGGGGTCCGTGAACTAAATTCAAAATTTCATATATATATATGTGTGTGTGTGTGTGTGTTGTGTGTGTGTGTGTGTGTGTGTGTGTGT
>NC_068987.1:50461328-50462175 GCF_001194135.2 Octopus bimaculoides | reverse complement strand
TATATATATATACGACGGGCTTCTTTCAGTTTCCACTCACATGGCTTTGGTCGATCCGTGACTATAGTAGAAGCCACTTGCCCAAGGTGCCACGCGGTGGGACTGAACCCGGAACCATGCTGTTGGGAAGCAAGCTTCTTACCACACAGCCACGCTGAGTTTATGCAAGATCTATTGGATAGAAATGTTTGTGTAAGGTTGTTGTTTTTTTTTATGTAGTAAGTGTTAGTGTAATATCTATAACGTAGAAGTATTAAATTTGTGTAAGATTCACGTTTATGCTATAATATTTCCTTTGTTTACTTCAAAAATTATTTTCTACAGAAATATTAACCATGATTTTCTGGAAATTTCTGCAAATCTAAATAAAACATTAGAATTATTGCTGTTGTCCCTGTGGTTAGCGCCAGATAAAATCGATATAGTACATTTGTAATCAAAGTCATTCTATCCGTGATCATCCCATCTTGTTCTTATGCTCGGCGATTCCAAGGCTACATTATCCATAGTTGTTCTTCCTTTCGAAATTCATAAGTAAAATGGATGTTAGAATATTTAATACATTGGAACTGGTGTTGGATGTGATTGCAAAAGAAACTTTACCATGTTCCACTTCACTTTCTGCAAGACTGTTATCATTATTTTCATCATCGTTACCATCAACATCACTACCAAAATTCACCACCTCTTTGCGTCATCGTTGTCCGCATCATCGTCGTCGTCGTCGTTGTCGTTGTCATCGACATCATCATCGACACTGTCATCATTATCATTACAATGACTACGGCGACGACGACGACTACGACGACGACGACGACGACGACGACGACGACGACGACGACGACGA
>NC_068987.1:50459202-50460809 GCF_001194135.2 Octopus bimaculoides | reverse complement strand
CAGCGGCGGCAGCGGCGGCAGCGGCGGCAGCGACGGTGGAAACGGCGGCAACGGTGGCAACGATGTCAGTGACGGCTAGAATGCCTTTAATCTAAGATCTCCTGAATCAGGGCTGACCTGAAGTTAAACAATATCAACGCCATTGTCATGATTAGAATCACCGCCATCTTTGATCGCCTTCATTATCAATATCAAATTCGTACTCACAATTGTCATTGTCAGCATCACCCCCATCTCCACAACCACCACTACTATCACCATCGTTGTGTCTCCCTTATCATTCATCATCATCATCATCATAATCATCATCATCATAATCATCATCATCATAATCATCATCATCATCATAATCATCATCATCGTTATCATCATTATCATCGGCAGCAGCAATATTATCGCCTTCAATTCTGCCTTGCTTTTTAACATTTTCTTCCTTTGTTATGTTATTCTCGGTTTCTTTGAATATCACTCATTTCTTCTTTTTCTTCTTCATCGTCTTCTTCTTCTTCCTCCTCCTACTCCTCCTACTAGCTCTACACCTCTTTTCCCTTTTTCTTCTATTTCTCCCCCTTCCACTGCTAATTCTTTTTTTCTTGCTTATCTCTTCTTCTACTAATTTTTTCTTTCTTCCCTTTTTTTCCTTTCGCTCTACTTTCACCATTCCCCCGTTTTCTTCTGATCCTTCTTCTTCTCCTTCCCCTTCTCTTTCACATTCTTCTCTTTTTCCCTATTATTCTTCCCCAGCACCTTCTTTTTCATCTTCGTCTGCTCCTTTTCCTCCTTATTCTTGCTCTTCTCTTTTTTTCTTTTTCTTCGCCATCATCCTTTCCATTACCTAGTAACCTGTAGGAAAGTCAGAAGTTAAGCTTATTTATCAAAGTAACAACAAACAAGATTTTTTTCTCCCTACAGAAATAATGTCGGTCCCCCGTCAGTCACTGCCCATTATATCTTTGTGCATGTATGTGCAAGCCTAGACACGATTTTTCCAAAGACTAGCAGTTACCCATGCACGCAAGTCACGCTTCTCCACGCCTCCGATGTTTATTCTAAGACTGCCGACTTGGAAGTGGGGTGAAATAAGGCATAAGATTACTAATACAACCGATTCTAAAAGGGAAAAACGTTTGTGTGACACAAGTACCACAGTGCGTATGTATGTATGTATATATATATATATACGTGTGTGTGTGTATATATATATATATATATATATATATATATATATATATATATATATATATATATATATACATATATATACATTCACATATGTGTGTATGTGTGTGTATATATATATATATATATAAATATACATATACATACACACACTCAAATATGTGTGTGCATGTATATGTGTATGTATGTATACATGTATGTGTGTATTATGCATGTATGTATGCATGTACGTATGTACATGTAGGTGTTTGTATATGTGGAGTTATTACGATTACAACAAACAAAAGAGAAAGCAAGATAGCCAGAGACTACAAACATCGCTGGTAGCATTCTACCATGAGCATTTAGATAAGCATCTAAATTCGAACGTGTGTGTGTATGTGTGTGTGGAGGCTACGTAGTAAATATACAAGCATAGTAAATATGTC
>NC_068987.1:50455737-50456349 GCF_001194135.2 Octopus bimaculoides | reverse complement strand
TGTGTGTGTGTGTGTGTGTGTGTGTGTGTGTGTGTGTGTGTGTGTGTGTGTGTTAATTGAATTTAGAGCAGAGTAGCGGGAACGCCTTTAGTACGACCGATACTCTTTTACTTTTGATGTAAAGAATCTGCATGTTCACAGATAAGCTTTGAGAGAGTTGGATTCAAGCCGTCAATGACATTAGCAGAAAAAACTCTATACAATAAATATCCAATAAAATAAACAACCTCCACAATATGTACTCTACACGCCGGACACTCAGAGGGAAACACAATCCGCACTTCGCACACAACACACACTACAAACACTAATACAACAGAAGACTGCAACTAAACCCCATGATAAAATAAACGGATACAATACAACACCGGGAAGAGCTTGAACTCCCCCAACAACGAAAAAGAACACACAATGATGCACCTCAGCAACACGAAGGTGTAGCAGTTGATGCAGTAAAATCCTGCCTGAAACTATCAAATGTCGAATAATAATAATAATAATAATAATAATAATAATAATAATAATAATAATAATAATAATAATAATAATAATAATTTCTACTTATTATTATTATTATTATTATTATTATTATTATTATTATTATTATTATTA
>NC_068987.1:50450933-50455087 GCF_001194135.2 Octopus bimaculoides | reverse complement strand
GACCTCGTCGGAATTTGAACTCAGAGTTTGAACTCAGAACTAAAACACGATTGAAATGCCGCTAAGCATTTTGCCCGGTGTGCTAACGATTCTTCAAGCTTACTAATTCTAATAATAATAATAATAATAATAATAATAATAATAATAATAATAATAATATGGAAGAAAAATAACATAAATGAAGACCTGGATACAACAATGAACCCTAATAAACTAGACAAATATATATAACATACAGAAAATTGCACTACTGGGCACTGCACACATCCTACGCAAAACACTTTTAATATAGTAACCATAAGAGCATCACAGCAAGCCACAGCACATACCCAAGACACACAGAGCTGCGCTCGGTAGTGAAGTGAAAGCACGTTATAAAAATAAAACTACTGAATAATAATAATAATAATAATAATAATAATAATAATCCTTTCTACTACAGGCACAAGGCCTGAAATTTTGTGGGAAGGGGCTAGTCGATTACATCGACCCCATTGCTCGCCTGGTACTTAATTTATCGACCCCTGAAAGTATGAAAGGCAAAGTCGACCTCGGCAGAATTTGAACTCAGAATGTAAAGGTGGATGAAATGCCACAGAGCATTTTTCCCGACGTGCTAACGATTCTGCTGGCTCGCCACCTTAACAACAACAACAACAACAACAACAACAACAATAATAATAATAATAATAATAATAATAATAATAATAATAATAATAATGATAATAATAATAATAATAATAATAATAATAATAATAATAATAATGATAATAATTTCTTTATTCACCATTGAAGGTTTATCTAAGATTGGGGAAGGCACAGGACAACACAGAACAAAAAGAGTGGGATTTAATCGTGGAAAAAGGTTATAACAATAAAAATTGTAACAAATAAGTCCCCAAAAGAGGGAGGCTTCCAAAGGTTGCTCATGGAAACCCCACAAAAACCACAATTGCCCTGACCTGTAGGGCGAGTACCCTGTCCTCTTCATCCACCCTCGATTTAGAAGTGCATGATTAGTGTAGGCCGGTTCACTCGGGTCATTCGCGTTACATTCACCCGCCTTTTAACAAAATTGCTAGGAGGCAACATTTCCCGCTCTACCCTCACCTTCGTTTTCAAGTGAAACTTGTAAAAGTTGATGACAGCTTGGCCAAACGGAAAGTATCTGTCCTTTCAACCTGGTCCACCATATAACTTTTTTCGCTAAGGCCACCAGACAAAGAAAAACTGCCTGTTCTTCCTGGCCGAATGAAGGAGGTGGAGAGATCTTCATGATGGACTTAGGTGGTAGCCGAATCCGTCCTACACGTGACAGCAGGTATTCGACATAAGCCCACAAGTCAGCAATGCTCGGACACTGGACGAGAACGTGCAGAATAGTTTCGTCACTCTGCGCACACCGCGAACAAGCACGGCTAACGGAGGCGATGCCTGTAGAGTTTATCCCGAACCGGCAATGCACTCCGTAGCACTGCCAGACCAGGGATTTCTGGAAGTTACTCATGGGTTCCGGCCCGAAAGTTCTCCGGAACAGATAAGGCAACTCATTCTCATCGACGCCCAGGGTCTCCCCAAGGACGTCGTCGCACTTGCCTGCCACTAACCCTCTATAGAACGCCTGAGTGGAACTTCCACCGGCTGCGTTGCCCGACTGACAGCAGACTGTGAACGCCTAACAACAATCTATGTCCCAGGCCCCTTGCCTTGGTCTACGCTTGATCCAGGACTACAGCTCAGAGAAAGAGACGAGCTGTGGGAAATCGTGTCTGACAAACAGCGACCACACCTGCTCACCGTTTAGGAAGCACTGGAGGTGTCGCAGCCTCAGTGCGTGTCCACGCAACAGCAGCTACAGCATGCCCAGCCCTCAATTCAGCGAGTGCCAAGGTGCTGAGCTGTAGGTCCACTGACTTTTCATGATTAATTTTTGGTCCTGTCACCGCCTCGTATTCTTTTAGAGCAGTGCCGGCCAGGTTTATGTGCTTGTTGATCGACACTATGACGATGACGTCGTCTGCTTATGCTGACTTTGTTCTCCCATGTCCTAGCTCAAGCGTGATGCCTCTCAACGCCTCCAATTTCCGCAGTAATAGTTCTACAGCGAGTATATACAGAAGAGACGAGAGGGGACACCCTTGACAGACCGAACACATGATGTTGAATGGTTCCTATAGGTAACCATTCACCCGAACTACCGAGTAAATGTCTTTGTACATTGCAGCGATTCAGCTTCGGAAAACGGGACCGAAACTAGCCGCCGTGGGAACGGCCACCACATATTGATGGTCGACCCTATAGAAAGCCTGGTTTAGATTCTCTGCCCTATGAGCTTCACTTCAATATACCAGACTTGTTTGGCGGTCTTTTGGCAGATATTTACCGCAACTGGCAATAGAAGGGAAAAAAATCCCAATTCTGTGAACCCAAAGAAAGGGGAATCAAATAGAAAGAACCCAAAGAAGGGGAATCAAATAGAAAATTCTTGGCCCATAACACTGCTGAAGGCAAACTTCAAAATTTTGGCCAAGGTGTTAACAAAGAAGTTAGCGCTTGTCGTCGATTAGTGATGCGCAAACATGCGCAATCCCGAACAGATCCATCCACGACAACCTCCACTTCATGCGACACATCATAGTCAGGGTGGGTAAGGAACCTGGTATGGTTGGAGCCCTGATCAATAACAATAATAATAATAATAGTTTCAAGTTATGGCACAAGGCTAGCAATTACGGGGAAGGTCGATGAAAATGACACCAGTTCTCAACTGGTACTTATTTTATTGACCTTAAAAGGATGAAAGACAAAGTTGACCTTGGCGGAACTTGAACTCAGAACGTAAAAACAGACGAAATACTGCTGAGCATTTTGCACTGCGCCGTAACGACTCTACCAGCTCGCCGCCTTAATAATAATAATAATACTAATCCTTTCTGCTATAGGCACAAGGCTTGACATCTGGGGTGAGGAGACCGGTCAATTATATTGACCCCAGTGTTTCACTAGTATTTAATTTATCGACCCCGAGAGGATGAAAGACAATATCGACTTCGGCGGAATTTGAACGCAGAACGTGAAGACGGACGAAACGCTGCTAAGAATTTTAACAATAATAATAATAATAATAATAATAATAATAATAATAATAATAATAATAATCCTTTCTACTATAGGCACAAGGCCTGAATCTTTGTGGAAGTGGGGTAGTCGATTACATCGATTCTATCAGCTCGCCAACTTAATAATAATAATAATAATAATAATAATAATAATAATTATAATAATAATAATAGTGGTAGTAGTAGTAGTAGTAGTAGTAGTAGTAGTAGTAGTAGTAGTAGTAGTAGTAACAAGAACAACAACAATAATAATAATACAAGACTTAAAAGGAGACATGATTTAAAGTTTCTGTAAAGGAAGAAATATTACATAGATAAATAAATAAACAAAAAATCTTTATTAAGGAAAGATTGGATTTTTATTTTATTTATTTTATATTTTAACGACAAATACAACAACCAACAATCAATGAACGCCTGAACTGTGTTTCTTCCTCCACTTCATCCTCGACCTCATCATTAACTTCGATACTTTCGTTGTCACCATCATCATTATCATCAGCACCATTATCGTCGTCATCCTCATCCTTTCGTTTTCCATGTCGGAATATTATCGATCTAAAAAAAACAAAGTAGGAGAAATAAATTAGACGATTAAAATAAAATAAAATTGAATAAAGCAGAAAGACAATCTCTTAAACAACCTGCCCACTTTTTATGAAAACCACTCAAGGCTTTCTCTCCACCCAAGGCTTTCGAGAAGTCAGCCCACCAATTGCATAATGTTGATAGGACTTTGTCAGAGAGAGTGTGTGAATATATATATATGTGCATATATCGAGACGAAATTAAAAAGGACAAATCATAAACCCTCACATCATACAACCAAAAAAGACACTGCCGTTGGAAAGAGTTAAGAGGAAGATTTCGTTGAACAGCGACACATAAGATACCATTTACCTAATTCAAAACTACAAGCTTTCATTTTGGAATCAATAGCAACGGTAAGATAAGACTGTCTAATTTCTAGCAAATTTCTTCTGGGTTCAAAGCCTTTAATTTTCCTCTCTCTCTCTCTCTCTCTGTTTCTCTCTT
>NC_068987.1:50450529-50450783 GCF_001194135.2 Octopus bimaculoides | reverse complement strand
ATATATATATATATATATATATATATACATACATCTACACATATATATATATATGTATGTATATATGTATAGGCATATATACATATACATATATATTTACATCTATATATGTATATATACATATATATATATATGCACATATACATATGCAGATATATGTGTATGTATCTATGTATATGTATATATATACATATACCTGTATGTATATGTATATATACATATATGTATATATATATATATATAATATATATAAT
>NC_068987.1:50448826-50449545 GCF_001194135.2 Octopus bimaculoides | reverse complement strand
TATATATATATATATATATATATATGTGTATATACATATATACGACCGGCTTCTTTCAGTTTCCGTCTACCCAATCCACTCACAAGGCTTTGGTCGGCCCGAAACTATAGTAGAAGACACTTGCCCAAGGTGCCACGCAGTGGGACTGAACCCGGAACCATATGGTTGGTTAGCAAGCTACTTACCACACAGCCACTCCTACGCCTATATATAATACGGGAACCATGAAAGGGCAATCCAGTACGCAGGGCAGTGTAGAAAGCATATTGAAAATTAGATGATGCAACTCAAAGAGAAAAAAATGTAGTAAACCAAACGTTAACGAAAATATATCAAACGAGCAGACAAGCAATTTAGCACATCAGATTCAACAAACATTATTTATTGAACATTTCTCAAACTGACCATTTCTATATCGTGTTTCAAACATAACAATTACCGATGGGGGGGAGGTCCATTTTTTTGCTTTTTTTAACCTTGCTATTAGAGTTGACTTTTTTTTTTCGAGAAAGTACAGGCGTGGCTATGTGGTAAGAAGTTAGTTTTCCAATCACATGGTTCCAGGGTTGGGTCCCACTGCGTGGCATCTTACTCGAGTGTCTTTTCCTATAACCCTAGGACTACAAAAACCGTAAGAGTGGATTTGTTACACGGAAACTAAAAGAATACTGTCATGTGTGTGTGTGTGTGTGTGTGTGTGTGTGTGTGTGTGTGTGTGT
>NC_068987.1:50447091-50448816 GCF_001194135.2 Octopus bimaculoides | reverse complement strand
TGTGTGTGTGCGTGTGTGTGCGTGTGTGTGTATGTGTGTGTGTGTGTGTGTGTGTGTGTGTGTGAGTCTGTGTGCGTGTCTTAGCGGTTTGGTATAAAAGAACGATTGAAAAAGTGCCAGGCTCTAAAAAAATAAGCACTGTGATCGACCTGTTCGACTGAAAATCCCTTCAATGCGGTGCCCCAGCATGGCCACAGTTCAATGACTGAAATAAAGTAATAGATAAGTTACATCAGTTGGTAAACGTTACATTTGGCTTGATTTTCATTTATCTACAGTAACTTTCTTGCCAAGTAAAAAACTATTTTCTTTTGTTGTCTGCGTATAAAGAAAGACAGAAAATTAACAGTCATTAAACTGTCTCAACTCCCCAATTTTCGGTGATGCAAAGAATCTCACTCAATTGTTTTAATTATTTCTTACGTCAATAAGACTATTGAGACATTGATCTTGTTGAACACAAACCAAACCTATGATTGAAAGCCTTCTAGTCATGACCATCCAGTTGTTTCTTCTAAGACATTACCAAGTTTATATTTATCTAATGTGTTTTACCTTATAATTTCTTTTAATAACACGGAGTGACTTGAGGAAGTCTTGGTTCTATATCTAGCAAATCGGCCAGCTGCATAGACAGTCTTTTTCTGTCCGCGAATACATTGTATTTCAAGGCAAAATGCTTACATTTTGTTTGTGGTCACAGTATTGACTAAAACTCTATAGAAATATGTTATTATTGTACAGCATAGCACTAAAACAAACTGCTCTTGACATACTAGGAGTTACATAAGATAGATAGATAGATAGATAGATAGATAGATAGATAGATATGCACATATATATATTTACACAGATGTACACACATTCATTTATATATACACACACACACACACATATATATATATACATATATATATAATATATATACACATACATATCATATATATATATTATATATATATATACATATATGTATACATATATATATACACACATACATAAATATATGCATACACACGCACACACATATATATATATATATATATATATATATATATATATATATATATATATATATATATATATATACATACAGTGTACATTTAAATACATAAGGGAGATGTCCATAATAAGATATCTAACCCGCTAGAAGAAGCAGTCAGACTCCAAACCGCACATGCGCGGTAGATATGAAAAATTATAACATATAAGCACGAGGCATTTTCTATGTATTGCCTCGTGTGTATATGTTAATCTTGGCAAATTATTTTATTTTGCTGAAAATAGCTTGAAACTATAGTTCAGGAAATAGATGGTAAATGTTTTTATTTTTCATTCCCTTTCGAAATTATCCCTAATTGTGGTTTGGAGTTTGACTGCTCCTTCTAGCGGGTTAGATGTACTATTATGGACATCTCTCTTATGTGTTTAAATGTAGACTGTGTGTATTTATATGAATAATATATAGTCTATTGACTAGTTTTTTTCTTCTCGCTAGACCACTGTCAGCAAAAAGAATTTCAACATGTTTTTGCTACCCTTAGATTTATTAATATATATATATATATATATATATATAACAGGCTTCCTTCAGTTTCTATCTACCAAATCCACTCACAAGGCTTTGGTCGGTTCGAGATTATAGTAGAAGACTCTTGCCCAAGATGCACGCAGTGAGACTGAACCTAGAGTCATGTGGTTGAAAAGCAAGCTTCTTACCACACA
>NC_068987.1:50439588-50446771 GCF_001194135.2 Octopus bimaculoides | reverse complement strand
GTGTGTGTGTGTGTGTGTGTGTGTGTGTGTGTGTGTGTGTGTGTGTGTGTGTGTGTGTGTGTGTGAAGGCGCATGGCTCAGTGGTTAGAACGTCGAGCTTACGATTGTGAGGTTGTGAGTTCGAGTACCGGACCAGGCCGCGTGTTGTGTTCTTGAGCAAGACACTTTATTTCACGTTGCTCCAGTTCACTCAGCTGTAGAAATGAGTTGCAGCATCACAGGTGCCAAGCTGTATCGGCCTTTGCCTTTCCCTTGGATAACATCAGTGGTGTGGAGAGGGGAGGGTAGTATGCATGGGCGACTGCTGGCCTTCCACAAACAACCTTGCCCGGACTTGTGCCTGGAAGGGTAACTTTCTAGGTGCAACCCTATGATCAGTTACCGTCTACCAAATCCACTTACAGGGCTTTGGTCGGCCCGAGGCTATAGTAGAAGATACTTGCTCAAGGTGCAACGCAGTGGGACTGAACTCAGGACTCGATAGATAGATAGATAGATAGATAGATAGATAGATAGATAGATAGATAGTGTGTGTACGTACCTCTGCACGTAAGTATGTATACGTGCGCGTGCGCGTGTGCGTATCTCTGAATTACGGAATTTTTACATGGCATCAGAAAGATCATTGCCCGCCGACATATAGTTATGTGTTTATTGTTCACTTGCTTAACTCATTAACTAGTCATAGTTCCGGCTACTCACGCATTCTGTTTCCTTTTTATTTCACACATTTCGGAAATCTAAACAACAGACTATTCGAAACAAATCCGATTTTTTTTCTTTGAGGTGGCTACTCTTTGTTCTGTATTTTGATGTTCTTTAGCTCCAGTTCAGCCCGGTCGAGTAGAGGCCACTAACTACAATTACTGAAAAGCTACATTTTATCTTTTATTTTTTAACGACACCTTGAAGGGTTTAGTTAAACAAATCGAGTCCAGTACTTACATTTTTTTTTGAAGTCACTAAGTTACGGAGATGCCCACAAGCCAACATGACTTGTCAAGTGATATGGGGAACAAACACAAACGGAAATACACACACATGCATGCACGCACGTGTACCTCGAGCTTCTATATAGTATCCGTCTACCAAATTCACTTACCAAAACTAGAAAAGCACTCGGAGAGCGCATACTTCGGCCAAGCAGCTCATTTCCACCCATATACACGCATGCTGAAAATCGCCCAATTTCCCAAACCAACGTCGGCAAAAACATAACCTCCTTGGCGGGGGTAAAAAAAAAAAATAACACAGTCACTTTCACCACCACAACCAGTACAACCACTACAATACCACCATCACACAACTAACACTAGCATCAACACCATTATTACCATCATCACCTCAGCATCACACATCACACCGCTCCTGTCGCCGCTATAACCACCGATACTATTTTATCCTCCTCCCATACTTATCTCGACCATCGTCATCATCAGCACTGTAACTGTTTTCACCACAATCACCGTCAAAACTACGATCACCACAACCAGTTTCTTTACACTGTTGCACTGTTCTTTACGCTCATGGGACCGAGATTGTTGCAGATTTTTGATTTTTCTAATTTCGGAGTTCTTTATAAAAAAAAAATTGCATCTACAAAACGGAACAGTTTGAGGATAGAACACAATACCTTATACACATACTCTGAATGTAGTTCTATATAAATCTTTAATATTTTTTTTATACTTAAGACCATCAGAAATGTTAAGATATTAGCCTCTACCCACGTTGTCATGCTTTGATTAATAGGTTACAGCATAGATTAGATTACTTAGATAAGATTCGGCCGAAGCTGACTCAAGCCATGTCTAATTTAATAGCACCACCTGGAAGAGATACACAGTCAGCTCTGGGGAACCGTAGCCCATTCAAGCAGAGGGTTATTGTTTTCAGAGACATATCTGGGTGTGGGTGGTTTATCTGATATTTGTTGGAGGTAATCATCTAGGAATCGTTTGAACGCCGTGAAGTCACTTGCCTCCTTTATGTGTGTCTGGTACGATGTTGAAGATAGCAGGGCCAATTGAGGTGTTGTGATATGACACGGACATTTCTGTAGTGGACGGATGGTACGGGGACCAAGCCTCGGACGAATTTTAAAGATGGGCAATGTTGATGGAATATTTTCCACATCATACAGAAGATATAGGGCTCACAGCGGCGGTGGAGGGAGCAAAGCCTGAGCTTTTTGAGTCGATCCCAATAGTCATCCTCCGCAGACCTCCGCCAAGCAGTTCATATTAAGATAGATACGCGAGTAAAATTACTAATAAAGAAACGAAAATAAACTTTGGAATCAGCAACGCCACCATAGGTTACGTGGAAATGATGAACGTGTTTTCAAGGGAGATAATCAAAGAACGTAACGTAATACTTCATGTAAAGTAGATATAACAAATGAAAAATCCTTCAAGAATCCATAAAAATTCGCGGATCACTACCAAAATTTCATCATCTGTTCCTTATGTCATTACCAACTTTTCCTGCAAGTTTCATCAAATACCGTTCACAACTTTTTGAGTTATTTTGCACACAGACAGACAGACGGACAAACCAACACCAATGAAAACATAACCTCCTTCCTTGGCGGAGGTAAATATCAGTCGGTCCGGAGATGTAGAAAACACTTGCTAAAGGAGCCCCACCGTGGAACTATATCTAAAATCACCTGGACGCAAAGCAAGCTTATCAACCACACAACCATGTTTGCACCTAGTGTATGTATGTATGTATGGATGTATGTATGTATGTATGTATGTATGTATGTATGTATGTATGTATGTATGTATATATGTATGTATGGATGTAAAATGAAGGCAAACCAACAAATGATACTTTGAATGCATTTAATACGTACATTTCAGATCATTGCGCAATAGATAAATAGGAAATTCATCACTTACTCAAGATCTGTTTTGTATTTTATAAAGTCTTAAGGTATCTGCCCGTATGAAAGTATATCAGAACAATCAGGCTACATATGAGACGACAACCATCACACACACACACAAACATGTATATATACACACACAAACACACGCTCACACACATATACATAAGTGTACCTTTTCTTACCTGCTGTCGTATACCTTACACCAAGGACCATACTTATGGAGGTAATTACCAAAAGTGCCCCTGGATACTTCTATCCCTTAGAGGGCTTAACACTTCTAACTTATACCTTGTGTGTGTGTGTGTGTGTGTGTGTGTGTGTGTGTGTGTGTGTGTGTGTGTGTGTGTGTGTGTGTGTGTGTGTGTGTGTGTGTGTGTGTGTGTACTAGCAGAAAGACCTGTCATTAACTGGGTTAAAAGAAGCTGCCAAAATTGTTCTATGAATATTAAAAGTTATTCACTAAGATTGTATTGAACACACATAAGAAATGGTTGTTAACTTTCATGTAGACAATAGAGCTGTTTTCATCTGGCCAATGTTATCATGGGTGCATATAAACGTCTGATCTATGATCTATAGTATTTCAGTCTATAAATGAAGCAAACATCGCACAGGCTTTGGCTTATGTCTAGCATAAGATAAGTAAATAAAAGTTCGGGGAAACTAAAAGAATATGTACTATAATTTATTGAACTTAAGTATTACAACAAACAAAAGTACAAATAGCTTTTCTTAGTGTGACGTTGAAAATATCAATTCAAATTTATTAATCATTCTGCAAATTTTAGCTTGTTGATCCCATGGTAAAAACTTCCTTATAGAAGATTTTACCAGTAGGGTAAAAATGGAAAGACTGTCCTTGCTCCCTACTCTGGATGTCCCAACATATAACTGATTGTGTGAGAAACAGACATCTTCGAATTGCAAATCAGCAACTTTCAAAATCTGAACTTGGGACTTATTAATGGACACCGCAAAAGACAGACGTATTGGAAATTGAAGTCATTTGAACTCGATGGGCATGCTGGAAGGTATTAAAGGTAAGCGAGGAATAAAAGCATCTTCACGTTTTCCACAGCCAGAAAATATTGTGGCCTGTATGACATTCCTCATTAGTTTCTTGACAACAAGTCTTGTGCAGAAGTATGATTGGAGCGCCTATTTTCGATGGAAAGCATGCGAAGTTCCTGGTGGCTGCAGTGAGTTTAAGAACTCAACCGAGTAACTAACAATTCTCGATTCATCCACAACAGAGTCTATAGATTTGTATGTTCGTTTCTTGGTAAAAGGTTCTTGAGTCTTTCATTTAGATTATTCACGGTAACGTTCTTTGGTGCCATGATTGCTCTTTCGCACAATCAAGCAGCACTTGTGCAATTTGAAATTATCCTTGGAAAAACTTTTTCAATAAGTTCCCCAACCGAGCTGACTAAGGTGCAGATTTTTGATGGATTCAAGTCACCTTCATGATTGATATCTAGCGTTTCTTCTCCAAGTTGCAAAATAGTACGGGCAAATTGTTCTGACAGATGATCCCTATGCAAATGTACCCTCGTATTTGTAGAAAGCTTTAACACTTTGATATGTTTCCATAAAATAGATTTTAAGCATGCTTTCAATTCATACGCCTTTGTTCCACTGAGAATCACTGGCAAAATTTGTCTGAGATCACCTGAAAGTACTACTGTCACACCTCGCATCAAACAATTGGAACTGTGCAAATCCTGCAGCATTCTGTTAACAGCTTCTACTGATTTTTTATGGGACATTGTAGCTTCGTCCCATATGATCAAAGAATATTTCCTGAGAACTTGAATTAAAGAAGAACTTTTACTAATATTGCAGAGAGGTTCATCATTTGAAGTTAGATTGGATGGCAGCTTGAATGCTGCGTGAGCTGTTCGACCTCCTGGGAGTAAAGTTGCGGCGATTCCAGAGTTCGCTACAGCTAAGGCTATTTCCTTTTTCTGCCGGACTTGGTTAGCACTAAATTTGTAACAAAAGTTTTCCAGTTCCTCCTGGTGCGTCTAAAAAATATATGCCTCCTCTCTTATGTGTCA
Source organism: Octopus bimaculoides (assembly GCF_001194135.2). Taxonomy (NCBI): domain Eukaryota; kingdom Metazoa; phylum Mollusca; class Cephalopoda; order Octopoda; family Octopodidae; genus Octopus; species Octopus bimaculoides. The sequence continues at coordinate 50,441,815 of NC_068987.1, read as the reverse complement.
CTTAGTCAATGATTGTTGTATATGCACGTTGTTGGTCTGGCAAAAGTTTCAGGACATTTTCTTCAAGGAATCTTGTTAATGAATAAATATCATATGTAATTTGTCGCAAAACTTCTGTGATCAAATTATTCATCTCATTTCGATGAGTTTCAGGTAAGCCAAATTTGCTGAGCTCTTTCCCTCCCATTGAGACAACGCGATCTTCAATATCAATCAATGCAGAATACAAAACCCTAGCAATGTTGCACGCCTGCAGCAGAAGTTGGACGCAATTTACAGATGGACTGAGGACAATAATATGCAGTGTAATACTGGACAATTCCAAGCCATGCACTACCAGCACCCAAAACTGAGCGAAAAACTTACGGAGTACACTGACCCAAGGGAGATTACAATCCCAGAACCTAAATCAGTGCAGTACCTGGGTATCGACATCAGTGATAATACCTCTTTCCAAGTGCACATTACCAAGATGGCGACAAAGTGCAGACGGCTGACTGGATCCTGAGAACCTTCAGAACCAAAGAGAAGGAAACCTCCTCTGGAGGACATTCGTCCTCAGCCGCCTGGACTATTTCTCCTAACTATGGCCCCCCAACAGTTTAAAATTAACAGCGGAACTTGAAGCAATCTAGCGAAGATTCACAAAGAAGATCGTCTCAATACAACTGCTCAGCTACTAGGAAAGGCTGAGACAGCTAAGACTCTACTCCCTGGGGCGAAGATGGGAGAGATATGCAATAATATACGTCGGAAAAATCCTGTGTCAAATTTTGGCATTGAAAGCTTCACAAATGCCAGAACGGGTCGCCACTGCACAGTGCCAAAGATCCCAACAATGCCGTCGCCCTTCAGGACCAGTTACTGCAACAGCCTGGATTTCAAGGGCCCACAGCTTTTTTAATATTCTCCCAAAGAGCCTGAAGGACCTCCACAAAGTGGATGTAGGTGTTTTCAAAGCAAAACTGGTTCTCTTCCTGTCGAGAGTCCTAGATGAACCTACCTCACGGCAGGAGGCGCAAATGAGGGTAGCGACATCAAACTCCCTGATTTACCAAATTCTACATATCAGAGAAGGCTCTCAATAATAACAGTGTAGCAAAACGGCGGTGCCCCAACATGACCGCAGTTTTAAGCTGAAACCGATAAAAAAAAGTATTATGTTAATCTGATAAAAAATATATCTTAGCTCCTTCATTTATTTATTGTTAATTTGGAAGTGGCATATTAAAATTAAATCTCTTAGATCCTTCATTTATCTTTGAAATGTGATTTTGCATATATTGGAAAAGGGCCAGCAGCTCCCTTCGGAGGGCCGCTAGAGACTCGGGACCACTTCCATTGTCTTCGTTGTGAAATTTTACACAAGAATTAGCTTTCTAGTTTTTATATCCACGCTGTAGTTTTTCTTTCTATAGGCGGACACACACACACACATTTTTATTATATAGATATACATATTATATAGATATACATATCTCCCTTTTCTGTCTTTTATGTTTACAACCAGTTTCGTCTATTTTTCCATTCTCTGTTTAACTTTTGATATATATATATATAAATCAAAGGGACAGGATTAGAGAGTACAAAGGAGTCAGGATTAAGTACTAAGCCATCATAGTGATATAAAGGGGATCTTCCCGCTCTACGGGAGTAAATCCTGGAACAGCACAGAAAGGACCAGAAATAAGATAAATATGTATATATCTGTGTGTGTGTGTGTGTGTGTGTGTGTGTGTGTGTGTGTACATATATATATATATATACTAGCAGAAAGACCGCCCTCCGGACGATTTCCTGCTAGCCACTTGATAATATTTTTACATTTGATTCCTAATTCTAATAACTTTTATGATATTTTATGTCTAATTTTGGGGGTATAATAGTGCTCACTTGCTTAGTAAATATTGCTTTCATTATTTTATCACAGTCGTAATCTCTCTTTTTTAAACAAACATCACGGTTGTCCAACAACGGAGGAAGAAGGAGTTTGTCAAGTTTTACCTTCCCCTCAAAGCAGCATAGAGATTTCAATTTAGCAGCCCATCTTTAAGCTTTACAGTGTGTCTGTGAGATAGAGAACTTCGCAAACAAAGAATGAAATAAACATGAGCTGAAAGATTCGTATAGATAAAAGGACATTACTACAGATGTATACACCCCAGACTTTGTTGCCTCATAATATCCAGAAAATGGATACTTTTTAACAAAACATCGCTTAAATATT
>NC_068987.1:50435996-50438257 GCF_001194135.2 Octopus bimaculoides | reverse complement strand
ACAAGTAAAAGAGTAAAGGAATAAAAGAGTATATATATATATATATATATATATATATATATATATATTCTTTATGTGGAAGAGCGTAGGCTCGAAACGTTAAAGACTTTTTCACTTCCCGAGCGTTATACTAATACATCTGTTTGCTGTCTACACCACCTGTCTTCGTCTTTTTTTTTTGTGAATTCCCTATATATATATATGCAAACACGTTATTTACTGTTATATACATACATACATACATTCACACACGCACAGTACTGGGGTCGATATAATCAACTATCTCCCGCCCCCAAATTTCAGGCCTTGTGCCTATAATAAAAAGAAATATCTATATACTGGGGCTAAAACTACTATTAATAACGGTAGCGTGAATACATGTAGTAAGAGCAATTATGCGCAAAGAGTATTAATGCCAACTGTAATAATATATGTACCAGTATGACTTGTAAGAATAATCATAATTATGCCAACAATTTTAATGCTAATAACGATGATGGTAAAATTCATAGTTTTAATCATAAGCCTAATAATAGCGTTAACTACACTTATTTCCACGTGACTAATAGTGTACTGCCCGTAACCTGCGATAAGTAAACTTGCAACTTTAAAATACCTAAGGGTGCCATTGCTCACACTATAATGTAGTTACCACCACACGAACCCACTGGAATTTACATTGGAGCAATGATCAATTTTAGACGCTGATTTCTTACACATCTGAGCACCTTCTCGAACATTTTCTAGAAAACGCTCTACCTCCTTAGTCACTCACATCCACCACCTCATAGTTGAGAGTGTTCTCTATGACATTTGTTAGTCCATAATTCATAATGGAATACCGTACACAGAAAACCAACTACCATGTAATGGACTTTATTACTCTGCGTGTGTGTGTGTGTGTGTGTGTGTGTGTGTGTGTGTATGTGTGTGTGTGTGTGTGTGTGTGTGTGTGTGTGTGTGTGTGTGCGTGCGTGCGTGCGTGTGTGTGTAATATTCGCACATTTTGAGAACCAAAACAATGTTCGTTAGACCAAAACTGGTAAGTCACTCCATCGCTATTCAGTGGAAGTAACAAAGGAGTGAGTCATCCCGTTCTTATACACATTTATGTGGGAAGGATGCCGCTTAAGATGTGTGTTAATGAGGTGCTTCTTCGTTTCGACTCATATCTGTCATATTTGTCTCTTTATGCTTCGTCAATTCACTTTTCATTGTGATAATAACAACTAACATCGTTCAATTTATACATCTACATTACTGCCTGTCTCTCTCTATATCTTCGCCACTATGTCTGCATGGCTATTATATCTTTGTAACAATTTATGTATATATGCTTGGGTGCGTGTGAGTATGTGTGTATCATCATTATCATCATCATCAACCTCATCCCCATCATCAACATCATCATCATCGGTTTAACGCCCATTTTTCTATGCTTGCATGAGTCGACCGGAGTTTATTGAGGCAAAATTTCTACGGTTGGATGCCCTTCCTGTCGCCAATCCTCATTTGTTTCCAAGCGAAGTAATATTTCCCCATGGCCAGCCATTTTTTCGAAGAATATTGGAAAATAGATGGCGCTACTTGTTTGACGGTTGCACTCATTTATAACTATGGCACGATGTCAAAACAAGAAGATACTAACACACACATGCGCGCATTCACACCTATGCAAGAACATACATAAACATACACGCGCGCGTGCACACACACATATATATATACGATGGATTTGGCCAACCAAATCCACTCAAAAGGCTTTGGTAGGCCCGGAGCAGTAGCAGAAAACACTTGAGGGTTGAACCCGAAACTATAGTTAGGATCCGAGCTTCCTAACCACACAGCTCTGCCTGTACTATCTGCAGCCGTTAATCCGAACACCTTTCTTCCCTCCTTTTTTTCCTCTCTCCATCTGTTTTCTCTCCTCATTCTTTTTTGTAGAAGAGCGAAGACTCGAAACGCCAAAGACTCTTCCATTTTTCAAGAGCGTCAAACTAATGCACCTTGTTTGTTGTTCCCTTGCCTGTCTCTGTCTCTTGTTTGTTTTTTGTGACGTTTTTATTTTGTTTTATGCTTTGAGTTTTTTTTTAGTGGGGGGGGGGTGTACAAACCTAGCAGACGACGCCAGTCGGCAGACTGATGCCTGGGGATCGTATCAAGAGGCTTCTAGCGGCGGAAGCCTAAACTACAATGAGTTTGTCCCAGAGAGAACGTTTCCGGTTACTTTTGGGTACCCCATATATATATATATATATATA
>NC_068987.1:50432072-50435829 GCF_001194135.2 Octopus bimaculoides | reverse complement strand
ATATATACATGTATATATAACACATGCATGTGTATATTATACACATACATATATATATATAGACACACACACACACACACACACACACAAACACAAACACACACACGGCGGAAGAGAGAGAGAGGGGAAACACTTAAACAATCTTAAGCAGTATGAACAGTCATGCCTTGAATAAGTTCAGAAAAATCTTACAGCGAAGTTTTCAGCATAAGTATAACTACTACCACCAACTAAACCAAGGTCAACTTCCCGAACGTCACGCTACACTTGAAAAACCACTCTAAATAGTACCTCCACAGAAAGCCCAATGAGTTAATTGCTTACATCCATAAGGACTCTAAACAACCTTGGCTGTTATTAAAAATATAACCATAGGCTTCAGAAGGAAAATTTCTATTTATCAACCAATAGAGAGCTGTTTGACAGGACTGCACTCTACTATAACAGTACGCTAGCGAAGAGTGGCTTCACTGTGAGGTTTGTGTGTGATAAGAAACCTTCAGCCCACCCAAAAACCACCAAAAGAGAGTTAGAAATTGAAAAGTAATGTGGCTCAATCCTCTGTTTAATCTAGGTGTTTCCATAAAAATAACTAGAGACTTCCTGTCCCGAATTAGACATTTCCTATAAACCCATTATTATCACATACTCTTTGATGCTTATATGTCAAGTGAGCTAGTCATGCTTAGGTAATATCGCGTCCAAAATCGCACACAACAAAAGGAAAATTACATATCCACCGACTCTTTTTCATACTCCAGCCTGTCACTGCCTAAATACCACCAGCTGCTCATTAGAGGATACTACCTCTCAAAGGCTCCGGTTTATAGAGCTATCAACACCTCATCCGATGCTCCCAGAGGAACTACACGGATCTTACAGCCAATGATTTCAAAGGAAGTTTAAGACAACATTCGCACCCTTTTGAATGCAAGAAGAGGAAAATCTTTACTTCTCGACCCCGCTTCGTCTGGAAACTCTGGGACTGATGAAGCTATTTCTCCTCAACACATGGACTGTCCTTCACACTGCTTCCTCTAATTCACCTGAACCTTGTAATTGTCAACTCTGTTTCCGTGAGAAAGTGCACATACTGCAACAACTGCAGTATCCATTAACAAGAAAACTAAGCCATCGTATAGTTGCCATCAATGAAATAATCTATAAATGAAATGACCTGTCGAATTAGTCACCAGAAAGGTTGTTTATTTTAGTTGAACAATACACAGCTGCTGAGTAAATAATCTCTAAACCTGCCTATAGTAAGATTAACCTCTCTCTCATACGACTAGCGCAGTCTACCAGCGCTAATGCTCAGCTATGAATGCATCACACAGCTAAGCATGACACAGCACTAAGTGTCCCAGTGGTGTTGCAGAAATATTGATATGTAACATGACACCATCAGTCCAACCGCCATTTAGAACAGTATGGACATTCCTTTCCATTGTTATCTATCATCACTGCAGTGTCAAATCTCACTAGAGGCCAAGTAGGAGGTCACTACATTATCTCCTATACTACGAGGAATTATCAGAGATAGCAATTCCAACAATTCATCCACGCAATATGAACTGATCAGTGAAGGCGCGTGGATTAGTGGTTAGGGCATTCGGCTCACGATCGTAAGGTTGTGAGTTCAGTTCCCGGCGACGCGTTGTGTCCTTGAGCAAGACACTTTATTTCACGTTGCTCCAGTCCACTCAGCTGGCAAAAATGAGTACCTGTATTTCAAAGGGCCGGCCTTGTCACACTCTGTGTCACGCTGAATCTCCCTGAGAACTATGTTAGGGATACACGTGTCTGTGGATTGCTCAGTCACTTGCACGTTAATTTCACGAGCAGGCTGTTCCGTTGATCGTATCAGCTGGGACCCTCGTCGTCGTAAGCGACGGAGTGCTCCTTTGAACTGCTCAATGGAAGCCTTAAATATTGTGACTTCGAAGAGATTTCATGACTAACTCAGATCCAGAACATCTGACGACATCGGCAGTTATCTCTGCGTCTTCGAAACTTCAAACAACATGTTGGAGTATTTGAGTTCCATTTTCAATCGTTTATACAGCTATCAGCATGTATGTATGGATGTATGTATGAATGTATACACAGAGAGAGAGGTGGGGTATGATAAGCTTTTATGCAGTTTTCCATCAACCATTTCATTCGCACAGCATTGCCCAACCTGAAGCTTTAATAAAAGGTACTTGCGCACGATACCACATTGAGAGAACAAGCCCAAATGCTTGTAGTTACAATGCAAAGTTCTAAACTATACAGCTATGTTTCTATTGTATGTAAGAATATATGTTTATACAAACATGTGTATATATATATATTCAAATATACATAACAAACGATATTTATGTAATTTTGTAGATTCACAATGAAGACTTTAAAAGCTAAAGTTTTGATACTTTAAATTTATCATATACCCACATTATATATATCTATATCAGTCTCCCCCTCTCTCTCTCTCTCTCTCTCTCTCTCTCTCTCTCTCTATCTATCTCTCTCTCTCTCTCTCTCACTCTCTTTCTCCCCTCTCTCACTCTCTCTCCTCCTCTTTCTACCCGTTCTCTCTCTGTATGTATGTATCTATGTATGTATGTCATTATTCAGTTTTATTTCAAGATTTCTTGCCAATAGAGAAGGAGCCGGTTTCTGACCTAGATCCAAGGCTCCTTCGTTGGAAGTTCAATATGTATGTATGTATGCATGCATGTATGTATGTATGTATGTATGTATGTATGAGAGAGAGAGAGAAAGACAGACAGACAGACAGACAGACAGACAGTGAGTGTGTGTGTGTGTGTGTACGCGCGCGTGTGCATATATATATATATATATATACGAGGGGCGGATGAAGAGTTCATAGGCTGACCAACATACACTCATGGAATGTGACCAAATAAGGTTTATTTCTCAACATAGTTCCCCTTGCGGTCCACACATTTCTTCCATTCGACATTGATGTTGCAGTGCTTGGATCCCATTGGTGAAGAAGCTTTCATCCTGTTGGTTAAAGTCATGAACAGCAGATATGACTTCGTTATAACTGCTATATTCGTTCCCAGCCAAGTGCTTTGGGGGTTTTATTTTAATTTATTTATCTATTTATTTATTTTTTTCATTTTGGGGAACAGATGGAGTCAAATCAGGAGAATAGGGAAACTGATCAACCAGTTCAAAGCCATAATCACACACAGCAGCCATTGAAACTAAGGACTTGCTTGCTGAAACATTTTCCTGATGAAACAAAAGCCCTTTTGTCACTTTCCCTGGGCTTTTGATTAGGTGTCGGAAGACGTGACATCCACCGAGCAGAAACCTTCGTCATGCCAAGTTCATTGCGCAGAATATTCTCATCTCTCTCACGGGAGATGCTAATGGCATTGGCTGTTTGATTTATAGCCAATCGCATGTTATCCACCACCATGTGATGAACACGATCAATGTTTTCTTCGGTAGTGGTAGTCAGTTGCAGGACGACCAGACCCTGGGTCATCTTCAAAATTTTCCCTTGCCCTCCTAAATTCAGCTGCTCACTTTTTGCACAAGTCGCTCCTAGTTACTTTTGAAGTTTTCTTTAAACAGTCAAATTTCAAGTTACCCCCCAAAAGAAGTAATGCAGTTATTAATAAGAAGGGCTGAAATTAATGCATGCAAGATTTCACAGCTCTAGCATCGCTTTTTCTTAGCCTATGAACTTTTCTGTCCACCCTAGTACATCTATCTATATATATATATATATATATAT
>NC_068987.1:50417918-50429668 GCF_001194135.2 Octopus bimaculoides | reverse complement strand
ACGTAGTTTGAGCAATAAGTATCTGTACTGTTGTCATAGTAACGAAGCTAAAGTACGCAGAGTGAAGCTGTTTGGCATAGATTGACCTTGAACTCTGCTGTGCATGCGCACTAAATTTTAACGTTCTAGTTCACTTCCGCTGATTACAGCAGTGCTTGGAAGGAAGGTGTGTAACGTGTGATCGTCGCATTGACCATGACATAAGTTGTCATGGCCTGCTCAAAGGCCTACGCAAAGTTACAAAAAGTGTATGAAGAGGAGTGTATGAACCACACACAAGTGTACATGTGGTTCAGACGTTTCCAATATGGCCGAAAATGTCGATATTGACGAACGTTCTGGCAGACCCTCAACCAGCAGAACTGAGAAAAACATCGCAGATGTGCGTGCAGCTGTGAAGGAAAATCGTCGAATTACCATTCGTGAGTTATCAGAGGATGTGCAGATTAGTTACGGTTCAGTTCAGTCCATTATTACTGAAGGTTTGGGTATGAGACGCGTGTCTGCCAAGTTTGTGCCAAAATTACTTTCAGCTGACCAAAGACACTCGGGTTTCAGTTGCACAAGATCTCCTTGATTGTGTCGAGAACGATGAAAAGTTTTTTAAAACTTTACGCAGGACTCTGAGCAAGTATCACCATGCTTTTGGCAAAATTTTATGCAGATTCTCTGCGACGGTCACACGCTACACACCTTCTTTCCAAATCATCTGTGTGGGCTGTTCGGCAGCCCACACAGATGATTTGTTCGAAATTGTCGAACCCTCATACGTCGTCAAACGACGGGTGAGTCCGTGATATATTTATATATATATATATATATATATAATCTATGTATAGGTGCAGATATCACTGTGTAGTTAAAACGTAGATTTAGTCCCAGTGTGTAGCACCTTGAGTAGCAAGTGTCTTCTACTGTAACCCTGATCTGACCAAAGTATTGTGAGAGGATTTGATAGACGGAAACTGAAAGAAGGCCGTCGTGTGTGCGTGTGCATATTATGTCTGTGTGTATATACATGATCTACGCATTTGTGTCTTCTTGTCTTGACATCACGTAATAGCTAAAAATGAATATCACCTTCATAAAAGTAACGGTGTTATTTGTTCCCTGACGTTAGCAATAAAAGTGAAGTAAAATGGTAACAATTCGTCATTGAAATCAATCACAAGCCGATTTCTTCGAGAGTTAATAACTATTCTAAGGTTCTCGGCATCTAAAAAGAAGCCTTGACTTACTAGAAATGGCAGCGAAATATCCCTCAAGATACACCATCTTAAAAAAGGTAAAGAACTCAAAGAACTGTTCATTCCTAGTACCTATTTGAAGCTAAGTATTCTAGGACAACGTAAATGAAATATTCAAAAATAGTAAAATATTAATGGTTTGTTGGGCCCAGTTTCATCTCTCATCTGATTACTTGATTCAAGCTCATTTTACATCACAGCTGTGGAACTTTGGGCAAATTTTCTTGCCTTAGCATCAGGTGATCAGGACCTTATGATTGAAATTTGGTAAACGGAAAGTGTGCAGAAGCTACTGTTTTCAATGGTAGACTTAATCCCTTGCCAGGCTTAACTCTTTTGATACCAACCAACCTGAGACTGATCCTTGATTCTATATAAATATCCTGTTTTAAAGTGATCCAACTTTTCATTTTAATTTGTTCCAAACACAGCCTAATAGTGACTAAAGTGTTTTTAAAATGCATCATCATTTTCAAAATTTATTAAAACAAAGGTAGTGTATTTCAACTGAAATATAAAATGGTAACTCATGTATCATTTGATGCATGAAAGCTTTTAGCAGAGTTCACTGTTACGAGAATTCAGATCAGTTCTCCTCCTCCTTTCCATCCATCAGTCGTTGGTCGTAGAAACCTTAAAATAAAACGTCAGGTCAAACCTTAAAAAGATTTACGTGAATTAATTTTAACGCTGGGACTCGAAGTAGCTAATGCTATAAATGATAGCACGTACAATATTGAGTTTTAAAAAACCCCTTAGACAGGAAAATCTCTTCAAGAATTCTTATAAAGAAAGATCTTTCAAGTCTCCTTAGTAAGAGCAGAACATCTAAAATGGAGGGAGAAACTTCATAATGGCTCGAGCGTCTGTCATGTTTATAGAAAATACGAGTTCATGTTCCATGGGCATCTTTCAATATTTTGTTTCTCCCACCCCATCCAAGGTATTTTTAAACCCAATATTCTGCAAACTACTGCTTTATCTATTTCAAGCTCCACCGCTAAAAATAATTTACTTCACACCTCTCAAAGTTTTAAACTTCTTATAAACATCTCAGAAAAATCTGAGATGATCTTTATTGAAGGTACTGGTATGATAAAGAGTTCCATTTGTTGTTTGCGTTTTGTATTCAACTCATCATCAACCAATATTAGCTAACAGCTAAGTGAACTGAGTAAATGTAAAACCATATGATAATAAACCAAATTGAAAATCTTTTATCCTAAATTCCAAAATCCGGATGCTAACATGACACGCTATCGTTGCATTCTTCGTACGTGAATACTGATAACTTACTGAATTTTCCAATGCGCAGTGATGCCATTTATGATGTACCCTCTCCCTCAAGTTTCTCGGACCTGACGTAGTTGTAATATCTGGGTCTACGTTTATGTTCAAGTCAGTAAGCAATGATCAATGTCTTGTTTCGTTTTTTGTACAGTAACCACAAAACGGGTTTTTGTTGTTGTTTTTACGTAAGGTCTGAATTTCACCTCCATGTATGAGTGTAACATGACTAGATCAGTACTTGTACATTACTTTAAAAATAAAATGCTGACTTTGTTTCCAGCCTTCATTACATTTACATGTATTCAATACCTTACATGAAAACTAATATTTGTATAGTGATAAAATAAAATACAAATGGCGTACGTATATTGTAAACTTTTAATCAAAACATGACATCGTTGGTAGAGACTGACATTTTACTTTTCTGACGGTGTTATGTATAAAAAAATCATTAAAAATTTATATAAAATTACATTCAGAGTATATATATAAGCTATATTATAAAATGTAAATGTACGCTGTATTTAGATATAGGTCCCATCCCCCAAGCTGTGCTGTTTTATAGATGCAAATATAAAAAATATTCCGAGATCTGAAACACGTTGGGGTCCCAGTAATTTCGATAAAGAATTGTCAATTGTAATACTGTGTAACTTTTTTTTTTTTTTTTGTCACTGTTATTTCCTATCTACTTTTTTTCTAGAAATCAAAGGAAATGACTACTATTCTCTTCAAACTTTGCTTTTGTGATTTGAACATCTGGACAGCAATGTTTTGAAACTGACCTATTTTCCATTACAATTCACACAAATTCAACGTTGAGTTGCTAAAGCAGAAATATCGTTATAACATATTCTGCTCAATACCATAGATTTGCTTGTCAGTTATTTGACCTTAACCACTTGAGCACGTCCCTTAGTGGCTGACTATGATCATGGCATCTCTGATCATGAGCAGGAGTAGTTGGGGAGCATCATAGTCATGTGTTGAGAGGGATTCTTTGAAGTTTGAATAAATGTAATAAAAGCAAAGTTTGAAGGAAATATAAGCCATGTTTCGTATTTTCTAGTGGTAAGCAAATAGCAAATAATAGTTGCTACCCAAAGACAAAAATCGTGTTACAATGTAATGGATTTGAAATGACAGCTTTCTACAAAAATAGCTTCAAATAACTTTGCTTGTTCTATCAGCATTATACTTTACAGCAAAAATACTATTTCAGTGGGGTCCTTTTTCATTCTTTTTTTTTTTTTTTTTTTTTTTTTTTTTTTTGTAAATAGGTTAACAATGATGATGAGTTTACCACGCGTGGCTATTATTGCTTTAATTTGTACCTTGATGTGCAGTTACGGAAGCAGCATGACTCTGGAGGAGATCAGAAGGTAAGACATTTTGCTCACATTTTAACATTTCATGTTATTCATCCGCAAAAACACAACACTGAAGTTGTAGTTCACCTCCAGGTTTGCTCCTATCCAATAGAACTATGACCAAACTTTAACGGTGTTCCAGTTGTGACCAGTCCATTGTTTATTTTTCTATTATATATATATATATATATTACTACCTTATTCAATGTGGCTTTTACTTTTTCGAAAGTGATTTAAAGATTTGGCTGCTACTTCTAGCAGACCGAGCGACTGCGGTTCAACTACTTCAATTTGGTTCGCGGAAGAGTGAAAAATCTATGATCAAATGTTCCAGATGTAGCTATCCCATCGTTTTTATTTATTTTCATTATAATATATGTATCTATGACTACCTTATCCTTTCTTTCTTATGATAAGGGTGATTTAAGGGAGATTTTGGGTGCTATTCACAGCAGATCAAGCGACTGTGCAACACCTTCGTTTTGGTCCACGGAACAGTGAAGCAGGACCAAACTGTAAGACAAATAGGTTCGATAAAATATTTAACCTATATTCTCGATAGTTTTTTGAATCAGCTACTGATAAATTTCTTTAGATTAAGAAAATATGGTTTGAAACAGGTGACATAATCTTGGGTGCTCGAATTTGAAAGAGACGTAAGTAGCTCTGCCTCTCGCAACAACAGTGAAATTCAAGAATCCAAACTGACTGGAATCAAGGCCTATCTCTATGCACTGTAGCTTACCACTCACACTTAGCAGTTAAAGAAAATAACATAGTATATAATAGTATATATAGAATATAGGATAGGCTAGATATTTTAAAGAGAAACCTGGACGTTTGTACTGTTGATTTTGTAACAGAACGGTTTAATTTGCTACAAGGTCCAACATTTTCATCATCATTGTTTAACGTTCACTTTTCCATGCTTGCATGGGTCAGACGGAATTTACTAAGGCAAGTTATCTATGGCCGGATGCCTTCCTGTCGCCCAAACCTTCACTGTTTCCAAAGTAATATTTCCCTGTAACCAGGTATGGTTTTCACGGAAGGCAGGAAACGAACACGAATATCGCTTGCTCGTTTGTAACCATCACATAATGTCAAGACAAAGGTACACATAAAAGGTACACATAAAAGCAGCTCTCGCCCATTAAACTGCGGCGATGCTGGAGCACCGCCTTTTAGTTGAACAAATCGATCCCTGGACTTATTCTTTGTAAGCCTAGTGCTTATTCTATTGGTGTGTTAAGTCGAACCGCTAAGTTACGGGGACGTAAACACACCAACACTGGTTGTCAAGCGATGGTGGGGGAACAAACAGACACAAAGACACACACACATATATATATATATATATATATATATATATACGACGAGCTTCTTTCAGTTTCCGTCTACCAAATCCACTCAGAAAACTTTGGTCAGCCAGAGGCTATAGTAGAAGACACTTGCCCAAGGTGCCACACAGTGGGACTGAACCCAGAACCATGTGGTTGGGAAGCAAGCTTATTACCACACAGCTCTATATATAAACAGATTGGCTGCGTTTCTCTGAGATTGGTCAAATGATATAAAAACCTCTGATGAGATCCTAATAAGAATTTCTTCCAATCTATTGAGAAACAGATAATCCTGCTACGTTCGTATGTCCACTACATAGTTTTACATAATGCCAACCACTTCATAAAGTATAGTGGGTGCTTTTTTTTATGTGGTACCAGTAATGTCGCCATGCAGTTTGGAAAACTAAAATTCCCTTCGACTGAGAGGGGCTACAAAACAGAGGGATGTGACTTTAGCTAGATGAAAGGTTAACGCATTAGGTCTGAGAATTATGTTATGGGTACGCGTCTATGGAATGCCCAGTCATTTGCATGTTAATTCAGGGGCAGGTAATTCAGCTTTTAGTAGGTCAAGATTCCATTGTGTGACTCAAGATTAAATGTGCATTTATTCGTTGCAGATCAATTCCGAAAGGGGCGACTCTTTATTCATATGCTGGAACCTGTGAAGCCTGTGGTGAATTCTATGGTAGTAGCTATACTTATCGTTGTCTCACAGACAAAACCTTCGAAACTTACCATAAATGTAACATTGCTGTCAATGAGAAACGCAAATAAAATATTTGAAAGAAAGCAGAGATTGGAAAAAGGAAGAGAGTTCGTACAAGATGTAGAAAAGAAAGGGATGATAACTGAAATAGGAGACAGTGATGCTCTTTTTTGTGTGATGGGATGATGAACACCAGCGTTGAAAGTGTTTTGAAAAGTGATGCTGAAAGTTATGCTTTGACATATTAAGAAAAGGACGTTTATAAACAATTAGAAAATTAAGATATTAACAATAAAAGTTTTGAAAAAATATCTAAAAAAAACATGTGCATACATACAAAAACACACAGTACAACGTCCATACAACATGCATACATCTGTTTGCTACTTATGTTGATAGTTTATTAGGTGGATTAATGACTTGTGTACATTAAAATCCCACAGCCTAACACATTTCAGCATCACCTATCACTAAAGGCTTCTGTATCCACATTATTATTATTATTGTTGTTATTGTTATTATTAATTCTATTATCGGAATGAAGTGGGTGCAAAAATTGAAACAATTCTTTAAACAAGTGACTAGGAAAATACTGGAGAGGAAATTTTTTTTTTTTTTTTTAATTTGTGCAGATATATGCAGGTGAATGGAGAGTAAGAAACAAACACAAATACACACACACCCATGTACGCACGCACGCACGCACGCACACACACACATGTATGTATTTGAAAACATGTATTTCAAAATCAACGATAAAAAAAAGTAAATAAAGTGTATTTAATCAGTCCTGTTGTTCATTTTTCATTATTGTTTACGAGACAAACCTAAGATGCATATTATATGTTATTAAACTGATGGCCTGCTGCTTGTTCTCTTTGTGAACTGGTGAGAATTTGGTTAGAAGCCAACATCTAAAAAATAGCTTGTTTCATCATTATTGTTTTAATGTCCAATTTTCTATGAATCAAACGGAGTTTACTGAGACAGATTTTCTAAAGTTAGATGCCTTTTATGTCACAAACCCTTACCTGCTTCCAAGCAACGTAGTATTTCTCCATGGCTAGACATGTTTTTGCAGAATATTGAAAATGAATAGCGTTCATTTACAAGAATTACACCGTGTCAAGACATGAAGACACAAACCTACACACATCCACTTAAATTCTTTAGTTGGCCCATGTAGATTTTATTCTCACTAGATAGTAGGACAGACAACTGGTTCTGAATTGTCAGTCGTTCCCCTATGAAGAATGTAATCAGAGGATAAGAGCTTGATGGATTCAGAGACATGACACCAAGAAGGAAAATATAGAAGCTGCAAGATCCCTCAGTCATACATAGGTTCAAAGAAGTATTAGGTAATGTATATAATGGGAAGAGAGACTTACAATAAGGACAACAGTTAGTTTTTACATCACCTACTGCAAACCAAAGGCAAAATCTGTGGATAGAACAAGGCTCCAAACAGCTGAAAGGTAACAAGGTGGTGGAATGATATGGTAGGGTAACCCAAAGTTAAAAGACAGGCCTAGATAAAAAAACAAAAAAAAAACAGGCAACAAGGCACAATATCAGGTATAACGAGGAGAGAAGCTAGAAATCAGGTTTAATTAACAAGGAGAGATGCTGAAAGTAAGAGGTGATGATTGGATCAGTCACACTCATCACAGTCATACTGTGGATCACAAAGCAGTGTCATCGTCATCATCATCATTCTCATGTCCACTTATCCATGCTTGTATGGCTCAGACGAAATTCAATGAGGCAGATTTTCTATGGCTGGATGCCTTTCCTGCTGCTAATGCTCATCTGTTTCCAAACAAGGTAATATTTCCTCATTGTCAGACATGTTTTTCATAGAAGACAGGAAACAAATAACGCCGCTTGTATGATGAAGCTCATTAACAACCTTCATGTCATGGCAAAACAAGGGTACACACAACCATAGGCACATACAATACGCTTCTTTCAGCTTGTGTCAACCACATCCACAGCTCTGGTCAGCCTGAGGCTACAGCAGAAAACACTTACCCAAAGTACCATACCGTTGCCTGCATCTATATGACAAAACATTCAGTGAAGTAGAACACATACTGGAAAAAGTTGAAAGAGCTATTGACTCTGCTAGCAACGAATGGATTCCCTTTGCAAGCAAAGGGCAGGTTGTAGGTTGCTCGTGTACAATGTATGATACAGGATTGTGGTGAAACATGGACATAAAATACAAAAGATGTGAGGGCTGGAAAGAAGGGAGGCAAATGCAGTCCACTAGATGTATAATGTTAGTGTACATCAGGGGTCGGCAAAGTGATCAATATTGATCCCTGAAGGTCTATGTAGTTCTCCAAGGGGTTGATAAACTTTTGAAGTGATTCTGAGGATTAAGAGCACTCAATTATTAGCAAACTATTTTTTCAACCTGAATAAGATTCAAATATAATATGGAAATATAATATCTCAAATATATTATGGAAATTCAAAATGCCTTAGCAGGTATGTCATTGGCATACACCTAGTAAACATAGCAATGCCAACTAGCTAATTGGCAGGCCTGTTAAGAATAAGTGCATAATTTTCATGAAGACATCATAAAAAGAATGCAATAGTAATTTGCATTTATTGCTCATTTATAAGAGTGACTCTATGTCAGTATGGAACATGGACATTAAATGCTGACAATGATGGTTTCAGTTGTCCAACAATTTTGAATTTATTCTAATTTCCAGCCAAATATTAATACAATATCTAGTATTCCCCAAACGTATTTCATATTAAATATTCTGACTATAGCAATATAATGACTGAATTTTTATTGTTCTTATCAATTTCATTAAGTATTTTCACTAAATTTCTTTAAATAGTTCTTAAGAAAAAGTGGTAATGACACAAAAGAACAAAGGAATTACTGTTTTTAAAATCAAAAATTTTTTTATTAATTATACTTTTTAATTTTACTTTAGAAATTTACATGATGGGGTTGATAAGTTAACAATTCCATGAAAGGATCAGTGATTATAAGTTTGCCAACCTCTGGTGTAAATGAACAACAGAGTACAATTGAGACGGGAGGAAAACTGAATATAAGAATCAGGTGGAGCATGTAAAAGGAGAAGACTATCGATATGAACATGGTGGACACATGGTGGATAGCAGTTGAGCGAAGAAGAGGCAAGAGACATGTGTAAAGAACCTGCTGGAAAGGAAGACCAAGGAAGATATGGGAAGAAGTAGGGAAGGCTGATCTCAAAAATTAAATCTCACCTAGGCTCTGACAAAAGATTACAAGTAACAAGATGGTAAGCTGGAAAAATGGAAAAGACTAATCTAGAACCATGCAAATACAGAAAAAGTGACAGATGGAAAATGATGACAATGATTATATACATACATATATATATATATATATATATATATACACACACACACAGGCAAGGTGGCTGATGCCGGTGGCACGTGAAAAGCACCTTTTGAGTGTTGGGCCTCACGGAGGCAATGACCAAGACCTCTGGTATTATGACGTGCTTGAGGAGAAGATCCATCAAGCCAAGTAAAATCGCAGTTAAGGCAGATACCAGTGTCAGGCAAATGGCACCCATGCTGGTGGCACATAAAATCACCCATTACACTCTTGGAGTGGTTGGCATTAGGAAAAACATCCAGCTGTAAAATCCATGCAAAATGAGACTGGAGTCCGGTGCAGCCTTCCAGCTTACCAGCCCTGGTCAAACTGTCTAACCCATGCCAGCATGGACAACAGACATACACATGCATGCATACACACATCTAAGTACACCATCAATTTTCCAGCAAGTGATGGTCTGCCACCACCTTTAATTAAGATTACTTATAAGATGGAGGTTGAAATCCACATGCCTACCATCTTAGTTCACTGCATGACAACAGGTGGTGATATGTGTACCATGTGTTTACTTACATGCAATACTGCACTTGTGAGTGGCAATACCAAAATTTTGAGAGCTCCTCTGCTTATTTAGCTTAAAGTTACTCTTAGCAATGGCTGCTTGGGTGGTAATGTCAAACATAAACATCAATTCACATTGATCCAAGATAAGCAGAACTGCTGGAAAATATGAACCATGCTTCCCAGTTACAAGGTTCCGGGTCCAGTCCCACTACATGGCACCTGGGGCAAGTGTCTTCTACTATAACCTCAAGCTGACCAAAGCCTTGCAAGTGGATTTGGTAGACAGAAAACTGAAAGAAACCGATCGTGTGTGTGTGTGTGTGTGTGTGTGTGTGTGTGTGTGTGTGTGTGTGTGTGTGTGTGTGTGTGTGTGTGTGTGTGTGTGTGTGTGTGTGTGTGTGTGTGTGTGTGTGTGTGATCACTACTTGGCAACTGACGTTGGTGTGTTTACATCCCTGTAACTTAGCTGTTCAGCAAACGAGACTGATAGAATAAGTACAAGGCTTAAAAAAATGTCTTGGAGTCAATTTGTTCAACTAAAACCCGTCAAGGAAGTGCTACAGCATGGCCACAGTCAAAATGACTGAATCAAGTAAAAGATAGTATTCCAGTACATAAGCTGTGTGATATCTATGGCACTGATTTCATCTGCTGTTTAAAAATATCAAGAAACAAAGAGACAAAACATTGATGTATTATGTAAACAATGATTCATAGAAAGCAAATGAAAACTAGAGAAACTATGAACGACGGTAAGAGTACTGCTCATGATCAAGTGATAATGGAATGGTTTCAACAGTGCCAAAGCCATGGACTGGATTTGTAAGATAGATTAGAGCCATTAAAATTCTAATACTTGCCATCTTGGGAGTATTTTTTTATATGTACAGTAATTAATAAATGTAGCAAGGTAATGCACAACTACTTGTATTTCATTTATTAAATATATATTTAATAATATGTATTTGTTAAATTTAAGTTTCTAGATGTTCATGGTAGTTTAGACACATGGGAAGCATATAATTAATAGGTTAGATGTGTGTTGATGAATTATTATTAGGTGACCACAGATGGTTCAGAAAAACAGTAAATCAATCAAGGTCTTGGAACTGGAAAATCGGTGGTGTAACCATATAAATGTGTGCTTGTGTGTGTGTGTGTAAGAAATATGTTAAAATCTGTAAATAGCTAAGTTCTCATTCACTGCAGGTATTTTGTGTCGTAGATGCTGGAATTCAACTTACCAATCAAGAACAGGTTCCAGATTTAAGGGAATATTTACCTGTAATAGTACTGAAATCCTTTGCAAGGATTAAAAAAAAATTTTAATTTTGATATCAAAACTCATAATTATATTCATTTTGAAGTGATTGACATTTTTTCTCCTCTTCAATAACTGAGTACCAAACCAAAGATAAATGAATGAATGTGGATACAAACACTTGTGGAGAATTATCTCCCTTTGTTAGACTGATATATATATTTATATAAGGGCATTACTACAGAATAATGCCACACACTCGACTTCCCAAATAAACACATTTTAGTACCGAATGCGAGGAAAGTAACCAACAGAAGAAACCAACTTTCTTTTAAATAACTCAACTATGTATCGACTGATTTTGCGATTACTAGAATGAAATCTAGTTTCCGTTCATCAGTATAGTATAGTTCAAAAAAATATATATAAATAAACAAAATTCTCACCTCACCAAAACGAACACTCTACGTATCCGACAAAGCAAAGGGAATGAAGTTTATCTGTATATATCTTCATTAAAGAAGCGGGAATCCTTCTGGATTGTTTTAGGTACACGTGTGCAAACCAGAATAAAAATTCAGCATTGAATATATTCCATG
>NC_068987.1:50414045-50417213 GCF_001194135.2 Octopus bimaculoides | reverse complement strand
ATATTCCAGCAGTGTGTATTGCATTGTAATAATGTATTGGAGTTTAACAATGTCTTAATAATTTAGCTCTTAAATACCATAAATGGAAATACATTTATAATATAAAACTCATTCTCCTTTATCTTTTAGCCATGTCTAACTCATTGTATATATAGTTTTCTCTTCTCATTTGAAAAAAGTCTTGAAGTCAAAACTAGCCCCATAATCTAAAGTTCAAACCTTGCAATAGCTAACATGCTGTGGTTCCTGTGAAAGGTGTTTTTTTTTTTTTTTTTTTACACAGTTGAGTATTTTGTTAACTGTACAATAAGCACTTTGCAATGAAACCTTAAAATGTGCAAAAGTCATCCTATCCATTTCATGGAATGTAAAACAATAGAAAAGCTTAGCTGTTGCTTGCAAATGAATATGACATGGTGACTAGAACCAAGCTTTCACTGGTTGTTTAGTGCCAATGGAGTTGCAAGTAAAAACACCTTCCTGTTCCTCTGACCTAGTGAAACATCAAGAATGTGACAGCAGGATGGGGACAAAGTGTTGTACCAAAAATCAGCCGGTACTCATTCTCAGCTCATTAGACTGGAGCAACATGAAATATAGTGTCTTTTGCTTAACCCTTTAACATTCAAACAGGCCATATCCAGCCCAAATATTCTACCCACTTTATGCTCAAACTGGTCAGGGTCTGATTTCTCATAACTGACCTACAATTTCATTCTAAAAATAAAAATCACATTATCAAAATCTCAAAGCTACAAGATAATTCAGGATTACTTGAAAACAATATGAATAAACAAGCATCACATTTGACAGAATAATCTGAATGCTAAAGAGATAAGGACGCAACACAATAAGTAGTCCAAGAATCAAACCTACCACCTTATGATCATGAGCCAAACACCCTAACCACTATGCCACATGCTTCCAAAGAAAAAAATTGGAAATGCTTAAAAAATGGGCATCTTTTAAGAAGTTTGAAATTTGAAATAGTAGCAAAAGTTTGTAAAGAAGCTATTTTAAACCAGACACTGAACCTAAATCAATTTTTTAATCTTGAAGCGGAATAAGCATTTATGTTGTAATTCCATTTCAGTAACTGATAAAGACAGCACAAGGACTCAATATACCTGAACAAGTATGCTTGTTTCTGTTAAATGTTAAGTAGGTCTCTTAAATTCTTCATCATCAAAATAGAAATTGCACGTTCTAAATCCTAAATCTTAACAGATCATGATCCAAAATAAAAATAAGGATGACTCTGATAGTATATAAGAAATATTAATCGAATGCTTTGTATGGGTTTGTATGTATTATCTGTCAGCTACCTCTCTGGCTTAGTTCTGCTGAAGAACTGGCCATGGGCACCCCAAGAAGAATACAATAACAATAAGATTCAGTTATATTATATACAAATCCAACTGCCTTAATAATACTAAACCATAGACTGAAACCTAACCTGCTAATTCCATCTGCTGTTTTATTTCACAATGCTGATATCAGAGGAAAAAAAAAAGAGGAAATATAGAAAAAATACAAAAACAGACACAGTGAGCCAAAGAGAAAGATAATTAAATAAAATTACAGTCAGGTCTTTTTTTATATATATAGAAAAGAAAAAAAAATCATTAAATGAAATATTGGTTTGCTTTGATTAGGCATATAAGCCATATAGTTTTTAGAACAATTTATAGCATCGTCTTTAGCTTCAACCGAGAAGTGAAATGGCTCTTAGACTAAGCTTGCTTTTAACACATTAAATAAAACAACATTTCTTGGTAATTTTATTTCATTTTCTATCCAGGGACACTTTCTTCAGTGTGAGATTTTAAATGAGCGACTAAAGTACATTTCTGTGAATAATTTTTCCCACATTTATCACAGCAAAACGGTTTCTCTCCAGTATGAGTCATTAGATGAACACTAAGGATAGCGTTACGGCTATAATTTTTGCCACAAATCTCACAATGGAAAGGCTTCTCTCCAGTATGGCTTCTGATGTGTCTTTTTAGAGTGGACCTATCGGCAAAATTCTGTCGGCACACTTGACAATGGAACGGTTTCTCCCCACTGTGTCTCCTCCTGTGGTTATTGAAAGAAGACCTATCACTGAAGGTTTTCCCACACTTTTCACAATTAAAAGGTTTTTCACCAGTGTGTATTCGGAAATGAATTTGCAAATCACCACCTCGTGCAAAATGTTTACCACACACATCACACTGGAATGGTTTCTCTCCAGTGTGAGTTCGATAATGGATTTTCAAATCACATTTAAATGAGAAATATTTATCACAAATTTGACACTGAACTCTTTTCCCTTTATTCTTATTGGAATTCTCTGGAATGTCTTTGTCATCTTCACCTCCATCATTACTTGATTCTTTCTCTTCAGCTCCATCATTATCAGATTTTTTCCCTCCATTTCCATCGTTACCAGACTCTTTGTCTTTACCATCATCTGCATGTGGCTGTGTTCTTCCCTCATTAAATACTTTTGTGACTATATCTTTCCCTATCCAATTTTCTGAATAAGGTGCTGTTATCCTTATTGGTAGATGTGAATTTTTATTATTGTGTACTTTCAAGTGGCCTGTCAAATGAGCCTTCCTTGCAAAAGATCTATTACATATTGTACATAGGAAAGGTTTCTCACCAGTATGAGTTTTTAAGTGATTTTTTAAGACATTTCTATAGCCAAAAGCTCGACCACATACACCACAATGGTATGGCTTCTCTCCAGTGTGTGTTCTCATGTGTCGTACGGACTTTGAAGGATCAGCAAAATCTTTCTCACAAATTGGGCAATGGAAACGTTTCTTGTTGGTGTGTGTAACTAGATGAACTCCAAGATCACTCTTATGTAGAAACTCCTTCTTACATATATCGCACTGAAACAGGTTCTCATCAGAAAGAGGTTCCATCTCAGGTTCCATCTCAGGTTCCATCTCAGCTTCCATCTCAGCTTCCATCTCAACTTCCATTTTCCGTGGATGAACAAGTTAAATATTGAGGCTTTTGGTTCTCTGATATTCTCACAGTTTTATCTGAGACATTCAAAGAAAAATCTGAAACAAAAAAAAAAAAGAATGAAAAACAAAAGAAACAAATAATAAACTTCTTGAAATTTTATATATATGTATATACATATATATATATATATACATATATATA
>NC_068987.1:50409365-50412174 GCF_001194135.2 Octopus bimaculoides | reverse complement strand
GGTGGCACATAAGAGACACCATTTCGAGCGTGGCCGTTTTCGTGCGGGTGACACGTAAAAGCACCCACTACACTCTCTGAGTGGTTGGCGTTAGGAAGGGCATCCAGCTGTAGAAACTCTGCCAAATTAGATTGGAGCCTGGTGTTGCCATCCGGTTTCACCAGTCCTCAGTCAAATCGTCCAACCCATGCTAGCATGGAAAGCGGACGTTAAACGATGATGATGATGATGATGATGATGATATATAATGTACTGATCCATGATAGAATATTCAACTAAGAAAGTACTCCATCTGGAATATAGCATCTGAAGAGTATGTTTGAGTACTCTCAACATATGAAACTATTAGTAGCGCTTTAATACATGTACTGTGACCTTTAAATAATAATAATAATAATAATAATATTAAATGTATACACACACACACACATAACATCTACTTTTCCATGCTTGTTTAGATCTGATGGGATTTATTAAGGCAGACTTTCTACAGCCAGATGCATGCATACATACATACATATATGTACACATATACATATATCTATACATATCTAACAAAGGATTCATTCATAAGGTGTTGTTTGGTTTCAGGTCTCTCCATGTAACTATTACAGTGTTGTTTGTTGTTTGACAGGCTAGAGAATTATTACCTTGTTTGGAAACAGGTGAAGTCTAATATCAAGAAGGGCATCCAGATGCAAAATTTTGTAGTCTCAGCCAACTCATGCAAGCATGGAAAAGTGAATGTTAAAAATATGGAGAGGAGATTTTAATTTATGTATATATATATATATATATATATATATATATATATATATACATACACACACACACAAATCAAAAATCCCTTCTTGGTAGATGGCCCTGCTTGATCTGTAGAAAAGGCATAATTAGAAATTCCATGAGACATACCACGTGTAAGCTACGGACACATAAAGAGATGCAGCAATAGCAGAGGAAGGTTAACAGATAAAATAGCTTTTGTGCATGGAAGATGCACAGGTACAATAAACACTGAAAATGTACAGAAAATAGACACCATCAACTGCCAATGGGGTGAACTAGAAGTAGTAGACAGCTTCTGTTATCTAGGTGACCAAGTTAGTAGCAGAGGCAGATGCTCCGAGGTCGTAGCTGAGAGAATAATAATAGGCTGAGCAAAGTTCCGAGAGCTCCTACCTCTGCTGGCAACAAAGAGCCTCTCCCTCAGAGTGAAACACAGACAGGATGATGTCTGTGTGCGAACAGCTATGCTACACAGCAGCGAAACATGGGCTGTGACAGCCAAGGACATGTGTAGGCTTGAAAGAAATGAAGCCAGTATGCTTTGCTGAATATGCAGTGTCAGTGTGCATGTACAACAGAGTGTAAGCATCTTGAGAGAAAAGTTGAGCATAAGACGCATTAGATGTAGTGTGCAAGAGAGACGACTGAGTTGGTGTGGTCATGCGATAGATATGGATGAAAACAGTTGTGTAAAGAAGTGCTGAGACGGAATTTGTGATAAAGGTTGACCCAGGAAGACATGGGTTGTAGTAGTAAAAGCATGATCTTCGAAATGTAGGCCTCACGGAGGCAATGAGTAGTGACCAAGACCTTTAGCGATATGCTGTGCTTGAGAAAACTTGTCAAGCAAAGTGAAATCATTGCCATGGTCATTACTGGTGTCACATGACTGACACCTGTGCTGGTGGCATGTAAAAAGCACTTCTCAAACATTGGGCCTCATGGAGGCAAGGTGGCCAATGCCAGTAGCACATGAAAAGCACCTTTTGAGTGTTGTGCCTCATGGAGGAAATGATGAATCACCTAGACTTTTGGCATTATGCCATGCTTGAAAAGAAGACCCATCAAGACAAGTGACAGTTATGGCAGATACTGATGTGACGCAAATGTCACCCATGCCTGTGGCCATGTAAAAGTACCTGTATATATATATATATATATATATATATATATATATATATACATACATACAAATATATGCTGATGTTTGAAGTCAGAGAGATAGGCCTATAGTTTTTTTGCATCTGCTCTACTTCCCGCTTTAAGGATGGGACATATTATTCCCTCCTTCAGCTTGCTTGGCAGACTGCCATTTTCAAGAAACCTCTGGAAGACAATCTGGAGGAGTTTTGCCAGGGCATGCTTACACGATTTGAAGAGGATTGCTGGGAAATCATCAGGACCAGCAGTTGAGTTTGTGTTGACCACATCTATGGCTAGTAGTATATCTTCTTCTCTAATGTCGATGTATTCCATCGTAACTGCCTCGCTAGTTATAAGTGAGGCGGCAAAGAAGCCCACTGGTTCGTTCACTTGTCTGTGTTCCAACAGGGTGGTAAAGACACTTTTGAACTGGCCATTCAGTACCTCACTGATCCTGGTTGGACTACCTGTGAGGGAGCCATCCTATTCAAAGAGGGGTCCTATCTTGCAGCGTACAGATGCTGTTTCTTTCGCATAATGAAAGAAGGCCTTTGGGTTTGACTTAATGTTTTTTATAACCCAGGCTTCTTTCTCTACTCTTTCGCTCACATAGAATTGTTGCAGGCTGTTTTCAATCTCCATCATTGTTTTTAGGCAGGACCTTTCGCTACTCGAGATTTTGGTTGAGGCAATTTGCAACCTTCTTCCGTCATCTCATGAGGATCTTCCTCTCCCTTGGAATCTTGTTCCTATTTGTTTTGACATTGTGATCTGGTACATATTTCTGGGCATATGGCTTGCACAACAGACATGAAATATTCTAGTTTCATGCCAATGTCTGGTGTGGACAGACATTTCAGCCATGTATATATATATATAT
>NC_068987.1:50407779-50408606 GCF_001194135.2 Octopus bimaculoides | reverse complement strand
GTAGTAACAGAGGAAGAACAAGAGGGGTAAGGCGAGATACGTAGTAGTACAGAGGAAGAACAAGAGGGGTAAGGCGAGATACGTAGTAGTACAGAGGAAGAACGAGGGGGGGGAGAAAGGAAAGAGAAAGAGATAGAGTAGCGTCGGAGGATAAGTTTACGAACTACTTACAATTTTTGTGAGACGCTGCGTTCAATCATGTAAAAACAAAAGTAAATGAGTATATGCATATATACGTACAGGTATGTGCATACCGACATCCACCTGTATGTATAGGTGCATATATATATATATATATATATATATTTATGTAATAGCTATTATTACATTATCATTAATTAAAATAGAGGTGATTGAGAATGAAACATAAAATGTTGCCTGCAATGAATTGATATTATTTATTATTAAACTTTAAAATCTACTCTACAGTGAATGCAATGAATATTTAAATTTGCGAGAATTTGGAGATTAAAAAATTCAATAAACTTCAGAAAGCGTCGCCTTACTGGCACGTCAAAAAACATTCGAGTGAGGTCATTGCCAGTGCCACTGGACTGGCTCCTGTCCAAGTACACGTAAAAAACACCATTTGAGCGTGGCCGTTGTCAGTGCCGCCTGACTTGCCCTCGTGCCGGTGGCACGTAAAAGCACCTACTACACTCTCGGAGTGGTTGGTGTTAAGAAGGGCATCCAACTGTAGAAACAATGCCAGATCAGATATATATATATATATATATATATATATATATATATTATATACATATATATTATATATATAATATACATATATATATATATATAAATATATATGTGGTAAGTAGCTTGCT
>NC_068987.1:50406801-50407622 GCF_001194135.2 Octopus bimaculoides | reverse complement strand
CAGACCACCCTTTAGCAGTTTCTGGCAGCACAAGGAGCGCCTCACAAGTGGCTTTCCTCCCCTTCACAAAAAGCGGAATAGGAGTCTTTCCAGCTTGCTTAGCCAAGGATCTGGGCAAGGCACAATGGACAGGCAATAGGTGATTACAGATGCTATAAACACCTGCACCACCTCCGCTCTACCCTTCAAGGTCAGAGAACTTCCAGACCACATCGCCGTACTATGGCCTCCACCTTGTTCAATACCTCGCTCCAATTTTTCGCCGTGTAGTTAGTCTGAAACGAACCAAACTCGAAGCAACTCAACAGGACCATCTGTCCAGTGTCCAATGACACTGGACGATATCAGCTTGTTCCTCCAGGTGCCGAGGTGCAAACCAATGGACTTGTCCTTGTTAACCTTTGCTCCCGCCACCGCTTCATATCCTCAGAGAGCATCTTCTACACAAGGTAGTTGTGCTTCGTTAGACACGATGAGGGTGACGTCATCTGCATATGCAGAAGTGAACTTACCACATCCAATCTCATTAGGGTTGCCACCTAAGAAATGTGTCAAGGCCGACAGAAAATGTGTCAAGGCCGATAGGAAATGTGCCAAGGCCGACAGGAAGCGATGCTGCTTCCTAGGGCTAAATAGCAGTAGTATTATTCCCTTCATGGGATTGTTACATTAAGTTGACAGCATGCAACTACTTTATCGCATCACTACTGCATAAATCTCTCTGAGAGATTTAGACATGTATTATTTCTATTTATAAATATTATATACTATATATGTAATAGATATATAGTATAGAGAGAGAGGAGTGGGGAGGAACATAC
>NC_068987.1:50384739-50406506 GCF_001194135.2 Octopus bimaculoides | reverse complement strand
GCGCACATAATTCGTATTTAGAAATAATGTCAAAGAGAGACAAGTAAGAATATTTTTAAAATAAAAAACATGAGTTAAGTCCCTTACATATACATGGCATTTCATATTAAAAAAAAATGATAAAACAATTGATAATTTTGTTGTATTTTCATTTTGTTTGGAGCAGGGGAAGTAACAGATATCTTTTACTCGTTTTATTCATTGAACCGCATTGGAGTGGAAGTAATATCACAAGGCTCAACGTTGCTTAACTTCGGTGATCGGACGAGAACCAATACTTCACGGTGATACGACCGAATTCCCAGAGTAAATGCTTTTCAGTTTTTTGGGTTTTTTTTTAATTTTATTTATCAATTTTTTTTTTCCCTTCTGCAACTGAATTTAAATGGAAGTTCCATATTGTCTGCGTTCTCTCAGATGGTGGATGTACCAATATAGATTCAACCAAGTGCAAATGTATGACCTTGTAATATGAGAAACCATTATTAAAAGTTTCTTCTAAACATGCCTCTTTGCACCAATATCTTAATTTAAACAATGCGACATAGAATTAATATAAAATTAGGAGCAGAACTAAATTCTTCATAATCCTAAATTTTTAACTTTTAGCTGAAAATATTAAATGTAGTCAACTATACTTTGTGTGTCCAAAATGAAATTTAAACAAGTATTAAGGTAATTCAATTTAAGGAAGATAATTGCAACACAGAAAAAGAACTATTCTATCGTAATTTCAAGTTTGTAAATTTGTTATTTTATTGACCCAGCTTGTGTGGTGGTGAACTAGTTACTTTTAATAATCAGTTATTAAATGTATTATGTTTAGTTTCATAGACTAGCAGGCCTCAATTGTAGAAACTTCTTTTTTATCTAAACCAATGGTTCTCAATTGGGGTCCACATGACCCTTGGGGGTCCATATAAGAATTTGTTGTTAAAATTTATGGGCAATAAATTCGTTATTCTTCTACAATACACAAAATATTTTAATAATTTTTTTATACAATTCCGGTTCCGGGTTCAGTCCCACTGCGTAGCACCTTGGGCAAGTGTCTTCTGCTATAGCCTCGGGCCGACCAAAGCCTTGTGAGTGGATTTGGTAGACGGAAACTGAAAGAAGCTCGTCGTATATATGTATATATATGTGTGTGTGTGTGTGTGTGTGTGTGTGTATGTTTGTGTGTCTGTGTTTGTCCCCCTAACATCGCTTGACAACTGTGTTTATGTCCCGTAACTTAGCGGTTCGGCAAAAGAGACCGATAGAATAAGTGCTAGGCTTACAAAGAATAAGTCCTGGGGTCGATTTGCTCGAATAAAGGCGGTGCTCCAGCATGGCAGCAGTCAAATGACTAAAACAAGTAAAAGAGTAAAGAGAGAGAGAGTAATTCCTAATAATATTTAAAAACAATATAATAGGATTTTTTAAGCATTGAATGGTTTCAAGGGTCAATCTGAGTGAAACAAGAATCAAGGGGGTCCGTAAGAAAAAAGTGGTTGAGAAACACTGATCAAAACAAAAAGAATCAATACTAAGAGACAGCCAAGAAATGTGGAGGAGCAAGAACCATCCAACCCAACAACATTGAGGTGCATCTAGTCTCTACCATCTTCAGTTTTCTACATGTCCAACACAATAAACAAAACATTAAAAAAATTGCCCTGTGTGGACCACCTCTTTGCTTGTCTCTCCTTTAGCTATGTTACCAACTTAGAATACTTAGTTTCATCCCTCTGCATTTTGAGTTCAAATACCACTGAAGTCAGATTTTTCTTTCTTTCACATACAAAGTAAATGAAATAATTACTAGTCATGCACAGCAATCCATTGAATCAACTACATTACCACTGATAGAAAAACCTCCATTAATCTGTAGCACCATATACCTCTATCCATACAGGGTAATATTTCTTGTGGCAATGACATCCTAAACAAGAATGGCAGTTCATCACATACATCACACCTGCATCTGCTTTCAGATGTCGACATTCCAGTGCTTTTATGCTTTGGCCCTTCACTACTCTAGTGTCCATTTCTATTGCCTCTATCATGATGTGTTAGTGGTGCTTCTCTACTTCATGCAGTCAACTACAAGAGTCTCTCAGCACTTAATGTCAGTCAAGAACCTTCATGTCTCTCTTGCAGATATATTTGTAGCTCTGGTAGAGATGGCTTGTTGTTCTCCATCCATTTTCCAATTCCATTTAAAGATGCAGCTATCCACAATGGACATGGCCCCAAATGAGCAGTGTACATCCTGAGGAAGCTAGTACAGGTGGTAACCCCAATATTTTTACCCAGCAACTCACTTTATCTTGCTATGAAATCCTCAAGATGTGACAGACACTATTCAGATGGAAAGAGCTGACTCTTCTCTCCTACTGTGCAATACATACTGTCATCTTAGTCTTAATTGTTAGTTTGGTGGAACAGGCAATGTTGTTGCTGTATTTTGAATTCTCTTATCGATTTCTGTATCCAAGATGCTAGTCTGAAATAGGTGAACTAGAAGACAATGTCTGGTTCGTAGCTGGTGAGGGTAATGAATGACAGACTTTCAGTGTCCTGTCTTCAAGCTGACAGTCAGTCCAAAATCTTTGCAGGTTAGGGGAAAATGATATACCAGTGTCTGAAGTGGTTGTTGAATGTCGGTTCTATGTGCTACATCATTAGCAATAGGGTGTCTCTAATGAAGGTTTTTGCAGATATTGGTTTCCAATCTGGGACAGGCAAGATTAGAAACCCACCTGCTATCAGAATTGATGTCGAGATAAATTCCCTTTGTTGCGGCACCAAAAGCATGCTTCAGAAGCAAGAAAACCCCAAAGAACACGTTTGCTTGGTTTTACTGCATATGTCAAGAGACATGGAGAAGTTGCTACTGAACTACACTGTTCTCGTAATGTTGTTGTGGAAAGAGACAGTCAACCTCTACACTTATAGTAGCTGGCATATGTCTAGAAGAAGTTTCTCTGCTAACCAGATCAATGCCTTGGTTAGGTCAATGCAAATGACAAACAGGGGCACCTACCATTCTCTACACTTCTCCTAAATTTGTTAACAAGAGATCATATCCAATGACCTTTCAGTGTAAGAAATCAATTTTAGCTAAGCAGATAACCAAGAAATGATAAAGCAGACTAACTACCACTGCAAAGTAGGCAAATTAGAGTAAAAAAAAAAATCAATCATGTACCTAGTCAAACTAAAACAGTAAAAGGGCAGAAATTTTAGCAGAAAAGATACTGTTGAACTTAATGCTTAACTCAAATTGGCAATTCACTTTTCATTCAACTAGGGCCTCCAACAGTAAAAATATACAAAATCAATTCTACCAACTATAATCATTCGCATAAAGATATTCACATTCCTTTTAATAAAATTCAATTATTATGAAACAACTTACAACAGTTTGACAGGGGTTTGGTTTATACCTCTTATTCCAATTGATTCTTAAAATGTGTTCTTAAATTGTAGGTACGGGTCCCTAATGTCTAGCCAAAGAGAAATGAGATTGTAAGATCCTCAAACTTTCCTTGAGAGTGTTAAAGATGTTAGGTGAAAGAGAAATGAAATGGCTGCAACCATAAACCAAGAGTAGGTCACAGGTTTAACACTCTTGGAGATTATCTCTATACCAACACTAATTCTTACACACACGTATGTATGTATGTATCATCATCATCATCATCATCGTTTAACGTCCGCTTCCCATGCTAGCATGGGTTGGACGATTTGACTGAGGACTGGTGAAACTAGATGGCTACACCAGGCTCCAATCTGATTTGGCAGAGTTTCTACAGCTAGATGCCCTTCCTAACGCCAACCACTCAGAGAGTGTAGTGGGTGCTTTTATGTATGTATGTATGCATGCATGCATGCATGTATATACAGGTACACCACCAATTTTCTGGCAACTGATGGTCTGGCACCTCCTTTAATTCAGACCAATTAGGGGAACTTGAAATTCCCCTGGCCACCAGTTTAGTTCACTGCAAGACCACAAGTGGCTTTGTGTGTAGTGTGTTTACAGACATTATCTACACTGCACTTGTTAGTGGCGATACCAAAATTTTGAGAGTTCCTCTATTTATTTAGCTTAAAGTTGCTCTTAACTATGGCTGCTACAAGTAAGAGAACTGAGAGCAGAAGTGGTAATGTCAAATGTAAACAACAATTCATATAGAATCAAGACAAGTAGAACTGTTATAAAAAATAAGACCATGGCATGTTGGTAAGTAAGATGTGTGCTATAATTAGTAATCAGTAGGTTAGAGGTGTATTGATGAATTATGATTAAGTGACAGGGATGGCTTTGGAACCAAAGACACCAGAAAATCGATGGTATACCTGTAACAATATACCTTACCTTAAAAATTCGGCTCCCCTAGATGGAGGCATAAGAGTATCATCATAAGCCTACAGCATGTCTTCAAGACATTTTAGACCTGACAGAGCCCATCCCTCTCCAGGTCTTATCACAACCACAGGACAAAAAAAAAAGAAAGAGACAGAGAAGAACCAGCATCAATACCAAGCCGATATTTTATCAATCCTGAAAGGATGAAAGGTAAAGTTGACCTCAGATGGAACTGAACTCAGAATGCAGAGAACCAGAGCAAAGCAATCTAACTAGTACTTTAAAGACTCTATTGGCTACCTAATGAGTGTGTGTGTGTGTGTGTGTGTGTGTGTGTGTGTGTGTGCATGTGTAAGTGCACGTGTGTGCATATACACACATATATATGTATATATTAAATGAGTTATAAATGAGATTCTTCAACTAAGGAAACAGTGACTGGCACATTCTATATACATGCTTATTAACAAGAACAAATGGACTATTTAAGTAACAATAGACAATAATTTACTAAAAATAAATAAAGGTTGTTTTAATTATTTTAGAAAGCTACTTCAAATGATGTTAAGTGTTCTTTAGTGTATCAAGTGTTGTTTCAGCTGAAACTATCCCGATAAAAAAAAACAATAATATATGAAATGTCAATTAAAAGCCCTTATCATATCAAAAAAGTACAGGGAAATTAGGATACAAATGAAATATCAACCATGTTTCAGTCACATTTTTGTCAGTTGCAGTATGTAGAAGAAATGAATCATCATCGTCAATTAACGTTCATATTTAGGGGAAAGCGGACATTAAACGATGATGATGATGATGTTTCACGGTGATATGGGATGGACAATTTGACAGGATCTGATGGGCCCAAGGCCTGTATCATACTCCCATATCTGCTTTGGCATGGTTTCAACAGCAGGATGACCTCCTTAATGCCACCCACTTCAAAGTGTGTACTGGATGCTGTTTTTGTTCCATTAACACTAGTGAGGTCACCATGCAGCTTGCAAGATTACAAACCCTGAGGGGAAAGCTTTACACTAAGAGATGAGGGATAAAAGTATAGGAGAAGGGGGTCTGCAGTTTTTGGCAGGGATAAAATCTCTTCATAGACATGCTGTGTTAAAAACAATATACAGGTCAAAGCAAGACAAACATCATTCTAGTAGTGACTCATGAGAACATCAGATGTGTTTCAGCTTCCATGCTCACTAGTTACATGAGAACTTTAAAATAATAACAATTATTGTTGTTGTTTAGCATAATCAGTAGAGTGTTGGACAAAATGCCTTACATCATTTTGGAAATGGCTTTTCAAGATCTGATTTGAAATCCCAGTGGTCAACTTTGCCTTCATCCTTTCAAGGTTGATAAAATAAAGTAGCAAGTAACAGGTATAAGTAGGTAACTAGATCTATCGTGAATCTACAGATTCATTAGGTTTCATCTCTTCTGAATAAGATGACAGTCCTTCACAAGCTGCTGCTGCAGCTCATTTTCAGCTGAGTGGACTGAAGCAATGTGAAATGAAGTGTTCTGCTCAAAAACACAACATACTGCCTAGTCTGGGAATTGAAATTATGAACTTACAATCATGAGTCCAACACCCTAACAACTAGTCCATGTGCCTTCTCTAAGTAAGTTTATTGTTTTAATAAATTTTTTAGCACAAAAGTGTTCGCTAAAACGGGATTTCCTTTCTCTAAGAAAAATCTCTTTCAATCTGCAATTTACACACACATATATAATTCCATTGTATTTTGTGATATTCTTTCTGTATCATCTAGTGCTAGGTTTTCTGTACATGGGGAAAAAAAACAGGATGGGCATGGTTGGAATACCTTAGATCAGAGTCAATAGCTTAACCCTATTTCTATTGAAATGCACCACTTTTGTTTCAATTAATTTCGAAAATAACAAAACCTTTAGTAAAATAACTCATCATAATTAAGCTGGTGTTTGGAATATAAATTAACTTGGAATTTTTATGGAAAGTTTTAATTTAGATCACTTTAAAACAGCAAGTTTGTATCATAGAAGTAAGGGCAATTTAAGGTGGGTTGGTAATACAAGGTAAGTTACAAAAAGTATAGTGGGTTAGTATCAAAGGGTTTAAGGCTATTTAGTTCAGGTTTAATTAGCAAAAATGAATTTCATGGACAGCAGCATGTAGTATGATATACAAATAATTAATAATAACACAACTCAACAGGTATTTTGTTGATAGGACATTTTTATGTAATTTGAAGGTTTTTTTTAAATATTGAATCCAAAAATGGAATCCATTTTTTACAATCACATTTAGACTTCAAGACACCCAAACCCACTAATCATCAGTGGGTGATATGTGTGAACTTTAAGATGGTCAATTTTCTTCAGGGGCAACAAAGTGGATACACCAAATATCCATACTTTTAATGAATGGGGGAAGGCAGAGCCAGGGGAAAATGTTAGGTGATCAAAGAATAGCTGCAGCGAACATCAGTTCCAGGGTCTTTTAATGAGGTTGAAGAGCCTTTAGTTCAACCAGGAAAAATCATCCTACCTTCATTCCATATGAAACTTGGCATTATGAAGCAGTTTGTTAAAACTTTCGATAAAGATGGACCATACTTTCACAATATCTGCAGCACATTTCCCAGTTTGAACAGTGAAAAGATAAAAGCTGAAGTATTTAATGGGTTTGAAATAAGAAAAATGATGAAAGATGGGAACTTCGTAAATTCAATGAATTGCATTGAAGCAGCAGCATGGAATTCATTTGCAATAGTTGTAAATGACTTTCTGGGTAACAAGAAAGCAGCTAACTATGCCAAAATATTCGACAGCATGCTGCAGAACTTTCAAAAGTTGGGTGCAAATATGATGAGCATAAAGTTTCACTGTCTCCATAGTCACTTTGATAAATTCCCTGAAAATCTTGATAACACAAATGATGAGCTGAACAGGCAGAATGTTTCTGCCAGGACATAAAATCAATGGAAGAAAGAATATCAAGGCAGATGGGACTTACTTATGATGACAGACTATTGATAGAACTTGGATGTCATTTTCAGATTGTATGTCAAAAAAAACCCTAGTTCAGGTCCAAATTTTTGAACAGAAAAAAATTTTTTTTTGCTGGTCTGTGTGATTTTAATCAAGTAACTAGGAAAATGTAGTAAACAGCTCAGTGGTTTTGACATTATATATAAGGTATTGAAATGAATACTCTTTTACTTGTTTCAGTCATTTGACTGCGGCCATGCTGGAGCACCGCCTTTAGTCGAGCAAATTGACCCCAGGACTTATTCTTTGTAAGCCTAGTACTTATTCTATCGGTCTCTTTTGCCAAGCCGCTAAGTTACGGGGAAGTAAACACACCACCATCGGTTGTCAAGCAATGTTGGGGGAACAAAGACAGACACACAAACACACACACATATAAAAATATATATATACATATATACACAACAGGCTTCTTTCAGTTTCCATCTACCAAATCCACTCACAAGGCTTTGGTCGGCCCGAGGCTATAGCAGAAGACACTTGTCCAAGATGCCACGCAGTGGGACTGAACCCAGAACCATGTGGTTGGTAAGCAAACTACTTACCACACAGCCACTCCTGCATCTACATCTGTCATTTTGCAACATTTTGTCAAAAGAAAGAGACATCCACATACAAACAGACACACACATACACAACACTTCATATAATAATTTCCATTACTTTTTTTTACCAAGTGTCTAACTGCCAGTTAATTTGACGTCCCACTATCTCTCTTCTTTTTCTTGTTTAGCCTAAGATCAAAGAATAATTAATGTAGCTAACACTACATCATCCAAGGGAGCCTTTTTTACTTCTTTTTGAGACAACAGGATATGATTGAAAATGATTTAGCAGCTATATCTAACATGTCAAGCAACTACATACAGGCTCCCTTTTCTATGCTTGCATGAGTCAGAAGGATTTCAATGAGGTAGATTTTCTACAGCTGGATGCTCTTCCTGCCACCAATGCTCACTTGTTTCCAAGCAAGGTAATATATCTCCATGACCAGACGTGATTTCCACAGAAGATTGGAAATAAGGACACTGTTTGTATGACAGTGGTGCTCGTTTACAACTATCAAACAATATCAAGACAAAGAACTCAAGCACAAAATCACACAGGCATACATACAATGAGCTTTTTTCAGTTTCTATCTATCAAATCCATCCACAAGTCTTCAGTTGACTCAAGCTAGAGTAGAAGACACTTGACCAAGTTAAGGCACAATGGGATTGAACCTGAAACCACAAGATTGGGAAGTAAACTTCTTAACCACACACAAACAAAGGCTGCAGTGCATGTGCATGCTTATATATATTTGTACATGTTTATTTGTCCCACCATCACTGCCGCTTGACAACCAGTGTTGGTGTGTTTACATCCCCGTGACTCAACAGTTCAGCAAAAGAGACTAATAGAAGAGAGTACCAGGCTTTAAAAAATAAGTACCAGGGTCAATTCATTCAACTAAAATTCTTCAAAGCAATGTCCCAGCATGGTCACAGTCTAATGACTGAAACAAGTAAAAGATAATTTCTGAACTGATTTGTTTCCAGGTAAGTGAAGCACGAGAAGGAAGTCGAGTACCTGAATCATCACAGACTCTGACGAGATAAATTTAGAAAGCAACATTTCGTTCTATTACACACAACTATAATGCCTAAGATGTAAGAGCAACTACAACATAAAAATTGCTAACTAGGACTAAATTGTGGACTTTGTTCAAGAATTGAAACAGATATCAATTATTTCTCTCTCTCTCTTTCTCTTTCTCACATACACATACACACACAGATTGTGTGCTTTTTTAAGATGTTTGATGAATTAAGAAACAAAATCACTATTACTAGCTAAAAGAAACTAGACTGCTGTATCTCTAGAATGTTCCAAAATTAGTAACTATTATTCCAATCCTTTCAATGAATTTAATTCAAAACATGAAATCAGTAAACAAAGTAAAAATTGATGTCCAAAAATAAAATCAACCTCCCATATTTTCCTCAGACTCCTTCCATTTGGATCACTTAACGCCTTTTTTTTACCCAAGAGTTATTCTCCAGAAACACCACATCCTGTACCAGTGTAGCCGCATATCATTCACACTACAACTAATTTCTCTTTGCGAAGTTTTATCCCCTGAGCTCATTTATTTTTTTTCTATTATTCATACACAATAACATTATACATCCAGCAAAGAATACTCCCTCTTTTCTTTCCAGCCTTTACACATTCTCCACCCATAATTCACTGGGAACACAAGTTTCATAAAATCTACCCTTCACTAAGAAAGGCAAGTCTTTTGCTACCAGCAAAGGAAATAGCTCCCTAAACATTTTCCACCCTATTCTTACTCTATCTACTGTTTTCAGAGCAACCACTTCCACTATTAATTATGCCCCAGAAGCTATCAACTACTTCTAGGAGCCTTCCAAGTATTTGAAAGAATTTACTAAGTCAACAGGGCCTTTAGTCTTGCAAGCTAGATGGCAACATCACTAATGTTGGTGCAATGAAAAAGAGCACCCAATACACCCTTTAAAGTGGTTGGCACTAAGGAAGGGTATCAGCCATAGAAAATTTGTCTCAATGAATTTTGCAACCCTTACAGGTATGGAAAAATGAATATTAAAACAACGATGATTGTGTATAGAATTCCTCCCTCCTCCTTTTCTAATTATTGAGCGAAGCCACTTCTCAGATAGCAGCAGAATCCTGTCTTCTTTCTCGCTAACTAAAATTTTTGTTATTGCTAAGTTTACTTTCAGCTCTCTCAATTCTGGGTTTGGCTTTCGTGGTTGGGATTTCTTCACTTAATCTTCTAAAGATTCAGCTATGAACACCAGGTTATCAGTATACAAGACTTCTCACAGATAGCCAATTGTGAACTCACCTTTTGGCCTGGAGTGGGGCTGAAAACCAAGCCCTGATAGACATCTACCTACACACTTTATCAATCTCAGAACTCTTTACTGTCAACTTGCTGAGAACCTCTCTGTACATGGCTTACACAGCTCTGTGTATTTATTAGGTTGCTTACCAACCACCAAACAACCAAGAATTGTTGCCCTGAAAAATACAATTCAGTCTCAACAAAACCCATCTTTTTATGACACTCCAACATATGATTGTTTTGTTTCAATGAAGAAATACTTAGTTGTTTAGCCCAGCTCAGATGATTGTGCAGACCTGTGATCAACAGCCGTCCTTTATCTATTTTTCAGGCAATAAAGAGGGAGAGATTTGGCTGGTATTTCTAGCAGGCCAAACAATCATATAAAAGAGTCATGGGCATGCCTAATGAAAAAGTGCCATCGCATATTTTAGTAATGCAGCCAGTATCATGGTAAACGATGTCTTTCACAGCCCGCTTCTCAGAAAAGATTGCCCGTGCCTGATGTAAATTTATTCAGAAATAAATTAACTTAACCTTTTTGTTACCAAATTTCTGTTGAAATACACTGCCTTTGTTTCAATTTATTTTGAGAATAATGAAAAATTTAGTAAAATAACTTTGTCATTATTAAGATGGTATTTGGAACATAAATTAACATGAAGTTTTCATGGAAGGTTTTAATTTAAACCATTTTAAAAAGGAAATATGTATCATGGGACCAAGAGCAGTGTCAGGTGGGTTAACCCTTTAGCATTTAAGCTGGCCCTAATATTCTACTTATTTTAAGTTCAAACTGGCCAGATCTGTCTTCTCACACCTACCCTACACCCTTGATCACAATGATAAGTGAATGGGAACAACAAAAAGCTCTCCGCAAATTTTCTAGACACACAGAACACCAGAATTTTGCTACAAATGATATTTGGATGTGGAATTATTCAGAAATTCCGCAAATTCATTTTACAGCTTGTCTGGAACTGCTCGGGAATTAAATCTAAAAGGATTTCAAACGGGTTGATATGAAAATCTAATACCTCACACATCATCATCATTTTAATATCTACTTTTCCATGCTCACATGGGCTGGATAGGATTTATTGAGGTAGAAACAAAAAGCTTTTCAGATAGCACATTAATTTCCTCTACTTCCAGCAGTGTAAAGCTTTCATACATCCCAAAATGTCATAATGACCTGCCCTTGATTTTTTCATTCTACAACTATTTCATCTGAAATGGTTCTACCTTGTTGACAAAGTGTACAACTTGAATGGCCTTGTTGATTTCATTGAGTCAAATGAAAATATCATTCAGGTTGGCTATCATTCATTTGTTGTCAGAAAGTTAATTTACAAACTTGCTTGGTTTATCCCTTTGATTTCTTAAAAAATTCCATTTTGTCTTTCATCAATGCAACTCTAGCTACCATATTACTAATTGGAAGCCATCTCACGTCTGTAAGAAGCAAAAAGTCTCTCATTCAGCATTTAATTTTTAATTCAATAAGTACAATATCCTTATATACACAGAAATAGATTTGACAAAAATCACTATGACAACATCATTAAAAATAGATTTGAGAGCTAGAGACAGTGTCTTCATACATAATAGCATACCTATGGATCACACTGTGCGTTTTCTTTATATCAGGCTTGGCAAAAACACTCTTGCAAACAAACCAAATCTATATCTCAGCATTGCAGGAGCTCTGTCAGTTGTACTGCTAAGTGCTATTTTCTAAGAAAGACGTTCTTTTCAAAAAGAAACTAGATATAACTTCATTATGATCTCTTTTCTTAAGCACTCCATGGAGTGACAAAACAAGAATTCTTCTTTAAAATAATAATCTTTTAGGTGTCTTGAATATATAAGCAGCTCAGTATCGGATAATGTTTGTGTGCTCTTCATGGTGGATAGTAAATATACCTAGCAGAACCTCTTTGATTTTCCAAAATAACTTTAGTTTTATATCATCTAATATATAAGAAATTCAAAAGGTAGCAAGCTGGCAGAATAGTTAGCAATGCGCAAAATGCTTAGTAGCATTTTGTCCATCTTTACGTTCTGGGTTCAAATTCTGCCAGAGTTGACTTTGCCTTTCATCTTTTCGGGGTCGATAAAATAAGTACCAGTTGAGTACAGAAGTCAATGTAATCAACTTACCCCACTCCCCTGAAATTGCTGGCTTTGTGCCAAAATTTGAAACAAGTATACCAGATATTCTTCAATAAACATTTATCCTTTGACAGTGGCAGTGTTCAGTTTCTTTGCATCATTCTCTCTAAACATACAATCAACAATATCTTTGCAGTGGAGCAAGATTAAAACTTCAGAAAATGAGTAAGGTTTCTTATTTTTTGCAATTCTCAAGACGAGGTGATACTTGGTAGGAAAGCCACTCTGGTGAAGTTCGCATACATTTCAGATAAGATGCCTTCTGTCCAAAATATGATTATTCTTTGTCAGCTTTTGGTTGTGATTCATGTACTCCAAGTAATTCTTCTTGTGTACTCTTAGGGAAAAACATGATATGGTTAGAAAACACCAGAACCAAAGCCACTATCTACTATCTTTTGAGAAAAGCATGAAAATATAAGACATATTTCTTTAGTCCAATAAAACTATTTCTAGTCTAGAGTTAGACATAGCGACGGTCCATCATACACACTGGGAATCGAAGTTTCATTCGGCTATAAAATACATCAAACACAACCATATATGTATGTTTGAGGCAGGTAGAAAGCTGTTCTTTAAAGTTACCCACCTGGCAATCTTTCGATACAGGTACACAACGTCATTCACCCACAAAACTTTCCCTCAAGATATAAAGAGGCTAGGCTGAAAAAGGTGAATGACGTCGTCTCCTCATACCGACGCTCTGTATACCAGTATCGAAGAATCGCCAAAAATTTTTTAATACACATTAGAAAACTAGTCCCAGATCCTCCATAAAGTATATGACGATTACAGCTGGAATAAGCCTGTCATCCTAGATGTGTGCTCGATCAAATTTTGCTTCGGGTTAAACAACTAAGCAATACTGTAAAATATAGATAAAACTGATAACGAAGATGTGAAACTTACATACGTGTACATTTCAATAACATATATTGTATCATGGCTAATTACAACTAAATCTCCACTCAAAACTTGCCCTATTATCTTAAGGAAAGGCCATCGTATACTATTTGTCGTTGACTAGAAGGGATGGTCAGGTCATGGCGAACGCCTCTATCCCAAACCTGCCGAATGCCTGGGACAAAACAACAACTACTACCAACATCACAATTCTTATTCATTCAAGCGATTTTCTTTTTATTACAATATAATGAAATTCTGTAAGATTCAGTGTAACTTCACTTTTCATAACCTCCAGATTTCTTGAACGAAAATATATTCTTTACAAAATCGCAGTAACAACTTGCGCGTTTATTTATTTCATTTACTTTCCCACTACACAGTGATTTGTACGCATTAACACGAGTAAAGAAAATATCAAAACAAAACCTCTCTAAAGAGAATAATCAATGCTTTTCGAAATTGGGTTCTTAATCGCTTCTAAAAGATACAGAACATTGGCAGAAATATTTGAAGGGATAAATTGTCGTTTGTAATGTTACTAGGACTATACGACCTAGGTGGGATAATGAAAGGTGAAGTTGACCTGGCAGGATTTGAACTTGAAACTTACATGTGGCGATATTTACATACTATAACGCTTTTGTGTCGGTGTTCAACTGCATGAACGAAGCATCTTCGCTGTCTCATCAAATGCATAATTACTTTTATTGGCACAAGCACTTTTTTATTGTGAATGTATATAGAAATCGATTCCAACGAAATTAAATACAAAACCACCTTTACTCCGACTGTCTTCCTATTCTACAGCCTTTCCCATTATAAAGATGTCTAATCTTACCATGAGACCGCATATTTTGATCAACGTAAATCGACCTCAAGTACATAAATTATATCTTTATCTTTCTTATCAACCAACCAGCCACGGAAAGATAAAGCCAAACTTGAGGACTTGGCGGGATTTTAATATAAAGGGACATAACTACTACTCAAGAC
The DNA here is from genome assembly GCF_001194135.2 of Octopus bimaculoides. NCBI lineage: Eukaryota > Metazoa > Mollusca > Cephalopoda > Octopoda > Octopodidae > Octopus > Octopus bimaculoides. The sequence continues at coordinate 50,392,155 of NC_068987.1, read as the reverse complement.
ATCTAATCCGGCACGTTACCGACCTAACAACCTGTACCTTGAATGTCTTTTGATGATAATCGGTTTTTAACTGTGGCAAAATATAATAAAATTTGAGACTGAATCAAAGTAATAAAGAGTTTTCATTTTATCTACCCTCGAAGAGATGAAACAGTAAAGCACTCCATCTCTCCACCATGTGACAATGAATAATATTTAGTAAATATATTTTATTAAGTAATAACATGTAGTGTTTAAGAGTAAATATATTGAATAATAAGGGAATAATAGAAGATACTAGAAGATAAAGTAGTATTTTATATTGCAATTAGATAACTGATTTCTAAACAAAGGCACAGGGTCATTACGGGGAGGCGGAGGAGGAAGAATAATGAACATTGCAATAAAGGTACAAACGCAATATGGACTGAATATAACTGAGAACCTGCTTAATTTGTTATTTTAACTGCAGAAACTAAAAAACAAAATATATCAGCGAATATACATATATGCCCGAATAGTTAATTAACAAATCAATTTAATTGATGACTCGATCGTATAGCTTCTTCATTCAGTTACATGAGCAAACGAATACACAAACTAAAAGCAATATATTCCACAAAGACAACAACCAAGTTTGTTTTGTCTTTTTTAGATAGGTTAATAGCAGTAATTTTTATAATGATTTTGAAAACATTTCATATTTTGTCCACTAAAAAGTAGAAAGACTAGATCAGGTTAATTATCCTTTCGTGTACGTATGTAACTATATTTATATATATATATATATATATATATATGCATGTGTACGTGTGTATATATACTCTTTCGTCGACATCGTTCAAATTCCCGTAGTTAAAATGCCGTTATACATATGAATCAAAACCGGAAATTATTCAAGCTATAAGTATTCAGTTTATAGATGCATAAAACAATAACACTACCTTTGATATGTGAGGAAAATGAGACATATCTAGTTAAATAACATAAGCAAAATATGTCTCAGAACAGATCCTTTCTTCATACGTATAACCTTATGATAGTCGTCAACAAGGAAAATATGAGGCACATACCTTGCACCTATATCCGTATTTCTTTTCCTCGATTCCAGTTCTTCTTTTTTGTTTTAGATTGTTTGAATTCCGTTTGCTTGTTATAATATGTCGCTGCGATTATGAAATCCGCTCAATTTAGAGAATGTTGCCAGGATCTTCGGTGGTCACACGATATCACCATCTCAGTCGGATTCTTTGTTAAACAGAAATCAATCAATTTTGAGGTCTTTGAAAATGGGTTACCTCCCTTTAAAGTATTGCAACAACGTTGAATTTACAAAGAAAGTAAACATTTAAATTAAACAGTAGAATCACCTTACCTTTTTTATATAAATAATACTACCTACAATGAACAATCACAGTAATATCAACGACCTTGTCTTGTAATCTAAGCCATTAAATTACCGAGTCCTAACACCAGTGCACAGGAAAGGATAATTTCTATATGGATTACCAAAAGGGACATTATTGTCCGAGTGTAATGGCTTCTGAGGTATGTACAGAACCACAAATTTGTGGAGCAGAAAGCTGGATTTTATATTAATTTAATGCTTGATTGGTAATTGGTACTTATTTTACCGACCCCGGAAGAATGAAAGTCGCTTTTTGAGGGATTCGAACACAGATTATAAAGGAATGCAACTAAATACTGCAAGGCATTTTCCAGACCCTCAACTAGTTCAAATGCAGCATTCTTTACCACACCATAAATGACACCATGTCACTCAATTTGAGATGCAACATTCAATTTTTTTTCTTGAACCCAAAATTACATCATATTATGATGTATAAGTGGACAAAATAAAGAATAAAATATTTTGGTCGAAGATCGAGGACAGAGGCCACAAATAGTAGAATAGGGTGTCAAGGACTTCTTGTGGTTTTAGTAAATGACAACGAAACATCAATAATAACAATAATAATCCTTTCTAGTAAGTTTTGGGGGAGGGGACTAGTCAGTATTTGACTGGTACTCAATTTATCGACCCCGAAAGGATACAAGGCAAAGTCGACCTCGGCGGAATTTGAACCCAGAACGGGGTACCGCTAAGCATTTTGCCCGGCGTGCTAACGTCTCTGCCTGCTCGCCACCATAATAATAATAATGGTTTCAAATTTTTCCACAAGGGTAGCAATTTGCGAGGAGGGAAATAGTCGATTATATCAACACTCAATGTTTCACTAGTACTTTTTTTTAATAATATGCCTGGATGCAGTACCAGGCAGTGACTCTCATGGCTTCTGATCTTAACTGATTGGAAGTGTTATCATGTACATTGATTTGTCTTGGTATATAAAGATGGGCTACAGCAAATATTCTGCTTAATACAACAGATTTGCTTGTCAGTTGTTTGACCTTAACCAGCTGAGCATGTTCCTTGGTGGCTGATGATATGTGCATCTCTGATCATGAGCAGAAGTAGTGGAGGAGCATTATAGCCATGTGTTGAGACAAATTCTTTGGGATTTGGATAATTCACCTCTGGAAACATGAGTGTTTCGTTCAACATCCTCAAACAACCCTTATTCATGGAACTTTAGAGCGGAATGGGCTACTCGACCTGAAGAAAATTCTAATTGGGCCCCACCTGCAAGATCATGTGCTGTTTATCTTGATATAAGGTCACCACGTCTCGCACACATGGTTGTGATGCATGTGTCTGGTGTACCCTTATCAGACGGATAGTCATGATGGGTATACTGGTCTTCGTATATTTTACCCCAGTGTCACATTGATGGCATGCACTGCTCTCTCACTCAGTAATAATAATAATGATTTCTTTATTAACCACTAAGGGCTTATATACAAAAAAAGCATTGTGGACAACACAGGACAAATACAATGTGGAGTTACATGAAATTCATGTAAACAATGAAAAACTAAAACAATAATCGAATATAACAACAAAATTCCCCAAAAGTGGGTGACCTAGGACTGCTCGTGAAAAGCCCACAAGTTCACAACAGTCCTGATCACCAGGGTAAGTGCCCTTTCCACTTTGTCTACAGACGCATTCTTGCAACATTCACCCTCCTTTTAATAAAATTGCTGGGAGGCAGCACTTCCCTATCTACACTCACTTTCCTTTTCAAGTGCAACTTGAAAAAGTTGATGAGAACTTGGCCAAAGAGAAAAATGTGTTTTCAGCCTTTTCAATCTGATCCACCACACAACCTCTTTCGCTAAGGCTATCAGGGAAAGAAAAACAGCCTGTTCCTCCCTGCCAAAGCAAGGCGGTCGGACGCGAAATTTTTTTTCCCACGAGAGTTCCGGACCCCAGTTATGAACTCATTTGCATACAGCTAATCAGAGCTCAAATATCAAACTAGTGTCCACCTGGTCACGAAAATACTCTGGTTGAGTTCAGTGGAAAGTGTGTGTTATAACAAAATCCGACTGTTCTAAACGGGTTAATAGGGATGACAAATGTGAAATTTAGTGTATAAAGAGAATGGAGAGCTGCTCACCGACGATGTCATAAGTGTTGCCAATTTGCGTAATTTACTAGAAAATATAAATGTGTGTAGTTTCCTAATTTTTTGACTGATTTTATACATTCCTAATTTAAAATGTTGGTGTTGATCTGGAAACATCGTAATCAATATGGCGTTGTGTCGTATTGCGCCCTCCTTGCATATAGCAGTGGGTACATGTAGTATCACTAATCTCAGTCTGAGCATAGGTACCTAATGTTAGCTCCATATAGAGATGCTGCTCAATTGATCTATGAGGATGGTGGGGAATGTGGTGCTTATGTGACATTTGCTATGCTGTACTCACAGAGTGGCACACCATTCTATACCTGACTGGCTGTACTGTAGTTGTACACAGTATGTGAATTTTCCAGGTGAGCTCTGATTGGCTGTATACAAATGAGTTCATTACTCACGTAGGAAAAATTTTCGCCGGCGGGACTATCCTCACGATGGACTTAGACGATAGCTGGATTCGTCCTACACGCGACAGCAGGTGTTCGACATAAACCCACAACTTAGAAATACTCAGGCACTGGACGAGAGCATGCAGAATAGTTTCATCGCTCTGCGCGCATCTCGAGCAAGCCCGGCTGACTTCACTTCCGTGCTTGTAGAGTTTATCTCGAACAGGTAGTGCTCCCCGGTAGCACTGCCAGGCCAAGGATTTCTGGAAATTATCCATAGGTCCCGTCCTGAAAGTTCTCCAGAACAGACCGCCCAACTCGTTCTTGTCGACGTCCAGAGTCTCCCTGAAAGCATCGTTGCACTCACCCGCCACTGACCCCCAATAGAACGCCATAGTGGAATTTCCACCGACCACATTGCCCGACTGACAGGGGACTGTGAGCGCCTGCCAGGTGCCTTACCTCGGTCTACGCTTGATCCAGGACTGTAGCTCAGTCAAAGAGACAAGCTGTGGAAAATCCTGCCTGACAAACAGCGATTATACTTGCTCACCGTCAAGGCAGCCCTGCCTAAGCGCATATCTGCGCATCTGCAGCCACGGCATGCCCAGTTCTCCATTTAGCGGTTGTTGACAGCAAATGGAGTGCCTGACTAGTGGAACGCATCCCCTCCACAGAAAGCGGAAGAGTGCGCGCCCCACTTTGCTCGGGCTTGAGTACCGTACGCTCACTTTAGTTCGCCAATGACCGAACCGTAGCTTTGTTGCTACGTTGTCACTCTACCACTCAGGCCCACCGAGCTACTTCAGTTTCCTCGTTTCTTAGAGCATACGCTTTAGCTCTAACAATGCATCCTTCGTGCTTAGCGTTGAAGAATTGGCCCAATCTCGTCGCCAGCATGTTGGTTACGATGTCCTTCCTAAGCGCCTCTTCTAAGTTTCTAACTAAGCCTCCCTCTATTCGGTTTTTTTTATCGTTAATGCCTAAACCCAGTTGATTGTACTCTAATTGTCCTTTTCGGGGAAAGCTACCATTTGTTGTTGACAACTGACTCCGTCAGCACGCGCTTAATTAATTCGCTAATCCGGTTTCTGTAAGCTTGGCACGCTGGGAGGGACGATTCAGCTTCCAGTAACCAGATCCCTGCCTACGAAATCTATCTAAGTCGACTGTGATGACCACAAATTTGTGATCTGTATAGGCGACGACTTTAAAAAGTGGGCAACTTATACTACCTTTATCTACTAGCCTACAGAATAGTCTATCTAGATACGACTTAGATGACCCGATGCGGTTCGTCGATGTCCACAGTGGTGCATTCGGTAAATCCAGTCGGTTTGCGAGGCTTTTGCACTCCGCTCTTCTAACGGTAAACCCCACACAATTTAAGCGTGCGTTCAACATGGTATTCTAGTCACTCATTAGCACTAAAGGTCGAGACATTCCCAGGAAAGCCTCCAGACGTCTGAAGAAATCTGGTTGTCCTGCCCTTGTCGAAGCATAAACACCCACCAGTCTGAAGGTACCACCGTCGCTGTTGTTCACATTCAGGACCACCAACTTAAATTCAGGGTCCAGGAAGATAGTCCTTATCTTGAGATCCAGACCTTTCCGGAACGATACCGCAGTTACACCCAGCATTCCCGGTTGACATGGAGATAAGAAAATCTCGTACCCACCGAAAATAGGTATGGAAGCTTGTCGGTTGGAGAGTCTGATTTCACTGATAGTCACTGCATCTAAACTTAGTGACCTGTGGTCATCGAGTAGGTGGCCCTGTTTCCAAGTTGACTCCATGTCACATGCATTTATACTGCCTGTTCTTAGCAAGGCCATGTTTGTTACCTATTTCTGTGGAGAAACATATTCTTTCCTTCTGGCTATTTGTGAGTGTCTCCACAAAGCATTTTATTTATGGTCCATTTCTTTGGGATATTTTGCTTTCAGTTTATTGTTTATTGCGTTGTTTTTTATAATTTTTATGTGAATAGGTATGTTATGCGGGAATGCGATGTATCATTCAAAGTAATGTGTGTATTCTTTAATATGTTTTAAGTTCTTGTTGTTTGTGTCTACGGTCGTTTAATTAGTGATGCCTTGGGGAGTGCTGTTCATGTTGGTCTGGATTGCTATGTGTTTACGTTTACTGAGGTGTTTGTAATGATGGTGTTTGCAGTGTTGGAGAAGTTTGTAATTGCATTGGTGTAGTGTGTGTGTGTGTGTGATGGTTTATTAATTTGTGTCTTCTCCTCTGATCACTTTGCTTTTTAGTTTTGTATCACGCTTTTCATTTATAATTTTTTCCCCTTTTTCCTTTCACCAGGATCCATTCTGATGAGTTTCCAAGACTGTTTTCCTCACTAGACGAGATTTCACGTCGGAAAAAATCTGTGTCAAGTGGGAGAGGTATGTCTGCACAGTCGCGCGTTTCTAAGCTGGTTGTTTGGTCGACTGGTGTATGTAAGGTTTCACTCGGCTGAATTGGTGTAGATGTTGCTATTGTTTTCTCGGTTGTGGTACTAGGGCTTGCTGCTGATGTTGCTGAATGGGTCTCTCTTGCTGTGCTTTCTGGTGATGCTGTTTTTGTTTTGGATGCTGCTGATTTTGGCACTGATGCTATTGGTGTTGTTACTGTTATTTTTGTTGTTGTTCGAGGTGTCTGCAGCAGCGGTGTTTTTTTTCTTTTCTTTGCTTGGGATAGAAAGCCTTTGAACGGTTTGTTTCGCCACAAATGTGGTATCACGGTTTTCTACCTTCTACTGCTACAAATAACAATGCGCCATTATGGAGGTTGATCAAGTCAGGGATAGCTTCGATACTGTTCCGATCAACCTATAACATCAATTCCATACTTGTGCCTGACCAATTTTCCTTTCCCATTCTGTAGACTTGCAGAATTTTTGTTTGTTCTCTATGCCGTATAATACGGCTGCTACCAGCAAAGGGATGTTCACATCTGGTGGAATCTCCGTTATCTTCATTATGACGACCCTCTGATCGAGATAAATCGGAATTAGCCAAATTCCTAACTTTTGATGGTTATCGTTGCATTTTCTATAGCCAATTCTTCAGTTGAGAATCTTACATCAATTGTGCCAAAGCGTCTCCCAAGGGCGATATAAGTTGTTAAACCACAGACCAGTTTCAGGCGTTTTTCTATCTGGCCTGCGTTGCTCAAGTTTTCTCGTATTCATTGCAATACATTCATTTATAAGGTATTTTATTTTTCTTAATGTGTCCTTGCACTTCGTCTGGTGTGTTAAAGAAGACTGTTCGGTCATTCTTTGTTAAGTCCATCTTAGCGTCACTCAATATTTTTTCTGTCAACTCTACTTTTTTTCCATTTTCCGATAGTCTTGTACTAAACTGTTTCTAATCTGCTTTAAAAAAAGAACAGCCGATGTTGTCGTTTTATTAAGGTTTGTGGTAGTGGTGGTGGCGGTGACGGTGGTGGTTTTGTTGGTGTTGGGGATAGTGGTGGAGGTCGTGCTCGCGTCATT
>NC_068987.1:50382744-50384239 GCF_001194135.2 Octopus bimaculoides | reverse complement strand
TTGGAATACCAATTAACTAATAAAACAACAAATTTTAAAGAAAACTCTCGAGCTACGAACAAGCGTCCTCTCTCTCCCCAGATACAAACAACAACAACAACAACAACAATAATAATAATAATAATAATAATAATAATAATAATAATAATAATAATAATAATAATGGTTTTTGATCTTAACTGATTGGAAGTGTTATTAGGCACATTGTTTTGTCTTGGTATAAAAGATAGGCTACAGCAAATATTCTACTCAATACTACAGATTTGCTTGTCAGTTGTTTGACCTTAACCAGCTGAGTGTGTTCCTTAGTGGCTGATGATATGCGCATCTCTGATCATGATCAGAAGTAGTGGGAGTGCATCATAGCCCATGTGTTGAGAGGAATTTTGGGGGGCTTGAATAATTCACCTTTGGAAACATGGGTGTTTCGTTCATCATCCTTAAACAAACCTTATTCAGGGACCTTTTGAGCAGGATGGGCTACTCGACCTGAAGAAAGTTCTAACTGGGCCCCCCACCTGTAAGGTCATGCGCTGTTTATCTTCATATGCGATCACCATGTCACGCACATATTGTTGTGATACATGTGCCTGGTGTACCCGTATCAGACGGGTAGTCATAATGGGTATACTGGGCTTCGTATATTTTATCCCAGTGTCACATTGATGGCATGCGCTGCTCTCTCACTCACTCAATAATAATAATAATAATAATAATAATAATAATAATAATAATAATAATAATGCCCTGATGCAATACCAGGCAGTGACTCTCATGGTTTCTGCTCTAAACTGATTGGAAGTGCTATCATGTACATTGTTTTGTACCGCGCTACAGTAAATATTCTGCTCAATACCACAGATTTGCTTGTCAGTTGTTTGACCTTAACCAGTTGAGTATGTCCCTTAGCGTTTGACTATATGTGCACCTCTGATCACGAGCAGAGGTTGTTGGGGAGCATCATAGCCATGAGTAGAGACGAATTCTTTGGAGTTTGAATAATTCACCTTTGGAAACATGAGTGTTTCGTTCATCATCCTTACACAGACCTTATTCAGGGAGCTTTTGAGTGGGATGGGCTACTCGACCTGAAGAAAATTCTAACTGGGCCCCACCTGCAAGGTCATGTGCTGTTTATCTTGATATAAGATTACCATGTCGCGCACATATGGCTGTGATGCATATACCTGGTGTACCCTTATCAGACGGATAGTCATGATGAGTATACTGGGCTTCGTATAATTGTACCCTAGTGTCACTTTGATAGCAGGCTCTGCTTTCTCACTCAATAATAATAATAATAATAATAATAATAATAATAATAATAATAATAATAATAATAATAATAATAATAATAAAACTTTCAAAATACAAAGACCTGGAAATAGAGGTAACTCGAATGTGGAATCTAAAAACAGAAACAATTCCTATCATAGTAGGTGCCTTAGGTATAATAAAAAAAATATTCAGACAAATACATAACAAAAACACCAGG
>NC_068987.1:50378355-50382734 GCF_001194135.2 Octopus bimaculoides | reverse complement strand
GATGCAGTACCAGGCAGTGGCTCTCATGGCTTCTGATCTTAATTGATTGGAAGTGTTATCATGTACATTGTTTTGTCTTGGTATAAAAAGATGTGCTACAGCAAATATTCTGCTCAATACCACAGATTTTCTTGTCAGTTGTTTGACCTTAACCAGTTGAGCATGTCCCTTGGTGGCTGACGATATGTGCATCTCTGATCATGAGCAGAAGTAGTGGGGGAGCATCATAGCCATCTGTTGAGAGGAATTCTTTGGGGTTTGAATAATTCACCTTTGGAAACATGGGTGTTTTGCTCAACATCCTTAAACAGACCTTATTCAGGGACCTTTTGAACGGGATGGGCTACTCGACCTGATGAAAATTCTAACTGAGCCCCACCCGCGAGGTCATGCGCTGTTTATCTTGATATGAGATCACCATGTCGCGCACATATGGCTGTGATGCATGTGCCTGGTGTATTCTTATCAGACGGGTAGTCATGATGGGTATATTGGTCTTCGTATATTTTACCCCAGTGTCACTTTGATGGTATGCGCTGCTCTCTCACTCAATAATAATAATAATAATAATAATAATAATAATAATAATAATAATAATAATAATAATAATAATAATCCTCTCTACTATAGGCACAAGGCCTGAAATTTAGGGAAGGGAGATAGTCGATTACATCGACGCCAGTACTGAACTCCGAAAGGATGAAAGGCAAAGTCGACGTCAGCGGAATTTGAACTCGGAACGTCATAAGTCGGAAGAAATACCGCTAAACATTTTGACGATAACACTGAGGCGATACTGAACGATGTAGCGAGGTGCTCTATAAAAGAACGAGTAAAAAATAGAATAACAGTAATAAAAAAACAATAAATTCTAAACAATGAATAATTCCCCGAAACAGGGAGACTCCGAGTTCTATTCGTGGAAGCACGACAAAACCAAGATCGGACTGACCAATAAAGCAAGTACCTTCACCCAGTTGTCCTCCTCCAGTTTACAGGTACATGCTCAGAACAGGCTCTTTCGCTCGAACCAAGCTCATCGCTCATCCACGTTTCAATAAGTTTGTTGGCAATACTTCCCTCCTCAACCTTACTGATTTACGAAGTAGAGGTTTATATTCATGCAAGAACTATAATCTATTTGTAGAAACCGTAGAAATAGTTAACGTATATTGAGATAATAGTTATGACAACATTCAGTGATTAAGTCGGAATTGAGGTGATGTTTCGTTTTGTTATCCAGAGACACAAACTACTGAAGTCAGCCAATATCAGTAAAATAAAATAGAAGTGATATAGTTCTGTAGTATTCAACTAAATACGGCAATGAAATTTGACTGGGAGAATATTTTTCTTTGAAATTGAAGGTTAATCTGATAGAAAGGAATTATGTTGGATGTGATATTAAAACGATGAACATTGAAATTATAATTAACTTTTTTGCATCGTTGGGATTGATTCGTACATAATTCAACAGTAATGAACCAGTCCGTTTGGTGAATTGCCGCACATGTCCAGATACAAAATCTTGGAAGCTTGCAGGTATTATGTATACAGGTATTCTTTTCTACTCTAGGCACAAGGCCCGAAATTTTGGGGGAAGGCCCAGTCGATTAGATCGACCCCAGTACGCAACTAGTATTTAATTTATCGACTCCGAAAGGATGAAAAGGAAAGTCGACCTCGGCGGAATTTGATCTCAGAACGTAAAGACAGACGAAATACTGCTAAGCATTTCGCCCGTTCTGCCAGCTCGTATTTGACAAAATTCTTTCTTCAGTGGGTCTCATATCCCATTACGCCGCCTTGTAGAGCTTAATGTATTAGTGAGTAGCAGTTGACTTCAAAATATATGTTGCAGGTCAGTGTTGGTAGAGAAGCAATAGTTAACTAGTGTAAGTGGGGAGTAGAGAGAGGCAAGGCGTGGTATGAGCACAAACCGCAGAGAGTGGTGGAGTCGGAGACTAGCAAAATCCTCTGGGATTTCCCAAATAGATCAGGTGCTAGAGCTTAACAAACCGTAGTAGTGGGTAAGATGCCCCTCATGACAAATAGTCAAGAAGGAGGGTGAAAAAATAGATATGTAGCGGCTTCATACAGGCATAGCATGGATTCGATCCTCAAATTTCACTTAACAGTACAACGGACTTTTCCCATAAAGAAACATTAAGCTGACAGCAGTCACATTTGCCAGATGCCTTCGCTAAGCAGAATAATGTCTTTGCCACTTGACCCCTGCTAACTTTTTGTATGCAGTGGAGAGTTAAATTGACAGAACAATAGACCTCCCAAAATACCCATTGCTTGGATAATGGTATGTCTCTCTTTCTCGCGATCTGGCGATAATTATATATACAGAAGATTCCCAAGCAAAAGTTAGTTGGTGAGAACCGTGTTTGGCTGACCGGCTGAACAAAACGCCGTCTCTAAAGGAAAAGGCACAAAGGGACGACTATGGTAACTCACCAACGAAGCAGTTGTTTCGTCCCACCATTCTCACTTTCACTAACTCACTTTCTTTTCTCTCTATATACTACTATGAGATCGTTTACACACATACCGGCCGAAATTAGCTCTTTTTATCTCGCATGCTTTTCCATTTACTAATTATGCATACCAACCCGTCGTGGTTTTGGATATATACAAAGTAACGGTAAATAAATATTTCTTTACAACTTCTATCACTGTTTTTTTTTTCCATCTTGCATACTGGCAGCCAACATCTTAACAACAACCGTTACAATTGGTGACCCTCGACTGCAACGAAGAACTAACCGTTACAGATATATACAATCCTCTTAAGTACGAAACAGCCCGGTTATAGAAAATGAGGAGGGTTAAGATAGTGCCAATTATTGTTGGTTCCTTAGGGACACTATCAGAGGGCATCAAGAGGAATATAAAGCAAATCGGTATAGGGTGCCCAGTACAATTGTTACAAAAGCTTTGCCTCCTTGGCAAGGCCTGAATAATCAGGAAAGTATTAGATAGTTGAAAAGAACAGATAGCATGGTACCGCAGGCTGTAGGCAACAAGTCCGCTACGAATGCAAGACTCCAGGAGTTACAACAAAACCTGTGATAAAAATAAAAATACAAATTCTACTACTACTACTACTAATAATAATAATAATAATAATAATAATATTAATAATAATTGATTCTTGTTTTATTGGCCACAAGGGCTAATATAAATTAAAAACATGTAAGGACAAAGCAATTACTCTCCAAAATATAAATAATAACAAACAAGCTTGCCCCTATTTAAATTTTCCGCTAATAACAAAGTGACACCAAGCACAGTTTGACAAGGTAAAAGTGATACGCTGTTATCGAACATCACACCATTAAAATTCGGTAGTGATAGTGATGAAATGTATTCAGTTTTCAAATAAGATTCCAGCACCCACTTGATCTTTACCATCCATCAATGTTCACAGTACCTAACACAGAAGCACTACCACCCCAGTCGAGAAATACTGCATTTGATAATGTAGCCCGATACTTGATGGAATGGCTTTGGTTAGAACGACTTTGGCCATAAACTTTGTTTGATTAAAGCTGATCTGGAATTAAACAACAATACCATGCATTGCCAAACGAGCCAACGAAGAAATCTCTATACAGTCATTCGATCTGCTCAAAATAACACTCAAAGTTCGCTCAAATGTCCCTTTACCGTCTTAAAATTGGAAGAATATATTAAATGTTTGACTGGTACCTTTTTTTCTTGAACACCGAGTGGATGAAAGCCAAAGTTGAGCCAACTGAGATCAAATTTGTCTTTCATCCTCTTGAGGTCGGGAAAATAAAGTACCACTCAAGAATTGGAGAACGGCCTAATCGACTAACTCCCTCTCCTCAAAACTGAAGTAGAAACGCACGCCCGCGTGTGTGTATGTGTAACGAATAGCTTCCTATTTTCTAAGCCAGAATTCGAAACCGAATCTACATTTTACTACAAGTTGCTTTCATTTAGATATGTTGCTTCCATTTAATTATGTATGGAGTTCCTCCCTCTTTTAAGCGCTATATGTGGCAGGCCAGGGACGTAATGTTGCGCCTTTTCGTATCCTAAACCTTGTGGTTAACGTTGCTTAAACGGGGGCGCGGTTGAATCTGACAGTCGCCTACATTGCTAACTGCTTTATAGGTGCGAAACCAATGGTCACTCTATGGCCGGCCATAACATTTAATTTCCTAAAAATTATAGACACACACACACATATATATATATATATATATATATACATAGGAAATAGTGGCACAGCAAGGTGCCAATTTTTGTTGGAAAATAATATAATTGTATTGTAATAATAATAATAATAATTATAAATATATATATATATATATATATATATATATATATATATATATATA
>NC_068987.1:50375761-50377596 GCF_001194135.2 Octopus bimaculoides | reverse complement strand
ATATATATATATATATATATATATATAATACAAACAATAAATGAGCACATGCACACACACGCACACACCCACATCCACCTGCACACACAGATGCACACCTGGACACAGGACGCCGCAAACAAAACGTAGACAAAAATTCTGTAATTGAGGAGAGGAGTTTCGGAAAATTCACACGACTCGGCTTTGTTTCCTCATGACTTTCGGAAAATTAGTATTTTTTAATGAAATTTTCTACAAATGCCTTTCAGAGTGAGTAGATTGCGATTATACTTGAATTTAATAACGAAATAAAACCACAAAAATTTACATCATATATATATATCCACAAAATGAAACTTGCAATGTTGAAATTGTCAGTATGTAATTGTCAGTATGTAATTGTCAGTATGTAATTGTCAGTATGTATGTGTGCATACTCACTATTTTTCTTTTCATATCAAATTCCCATATAATCGGGATCTACACCGTTTGAAGCGTATTTATAGAAAATTTCATTCAGAATATCTATTTTTCTGGAAGACAATCCAGGAAAATCAATGACGTCAATGGCCAAAAAATTTCGTGTGTCAGAAAAAACAATCAGAAATATTGTGCATGAAGATATCAGATGTAAATCTTATGTGATGAGAAGAGGTCAAATCATGTAAAAACAAAAAAAAAATGTTTAATCAGATCCAGAAGACTTTTGAACAAACTTAAAAATCCATTAGATGGTGTGATTTGGTTTTTTCTCAAATGAGAAAAACTTTGTCCAGGACCAGAAAACAAACAGAAGAAATGACAGATGGTATGTACAGACCCTTCTGAGGTTCCGAGATAAATGCACATAAAATTTCCTGCAAGTGTCATGGTGTTTGGATGTTGTGAGCAATGAAGCACATCTGATGCCTCCTCACTTTTTTCCACAAGGCCTTAGGGTGGATACTGCTGCGTATATTGCGTTCCTGGATGAAGTTGCGATCAACAGTGTATGCAATGGAAGGCCTTATGTCTTTCAACAAGATTCTGCACCATCACACAAGGCTCAAATGACACAAGAATGGATGGATGGATGACAATTTGCATGATAACATCACAAAGATGTATGTATGTGTGTGTGGATATATATGTGTATATGCACATGTATGTAAGCATATGGATATGAAAGTAAACAGATCAACATACAGACGGATAGGTACATAGGTTATATGAACAGACAAGCACACATACGCAAATGGGGACTGAAACACATAAGCATATATATACACACACTTTACTTCGCACAAGGACACATATGGAGACACGTGTCCACACATATGGAGATGCATATCCATACATACAAACATGGTACATAGTTATAAAACACACACAGACATGCACACACAAGGAGACATATACAAACACACGTTCACACACACACATACATAAAAAATGCACAAACACGGACATGCAAGCACATGAATATGCAGAATACATACATACAGATGCACACACATACATATATACATATGCATACACACACATATATACATACATACATACATACCTTCATACATACATGCATAGGCACACACACACACACACACATATATACTGACCCACACACATATGCACAGGCAAACAAAAAGGAACGCTGTGTAAATAACGTACAGAGTCAAGACTATTGAAAAGGTTGCAAGACTCAACGAAAATTTTAGGAAAATAAAAATAAGGAATAAGTGAAAATTTTACTGGTGAGTGTGTTAAATTTTAAGGCACAACAAGAAAATGACTCTCCCCAGACACAACAGAATATGCTTCAACACACGAACTCACATAAAGAATTTTGCAAACCAAATCTAAAAACTATATATATA
>NC_068987.1:50370518-50372289 GCF_001194135.2 Octopus bimaculoides | reverse complement strand
TGTGTGTGTGTGTGTGTGTGTGTGTGTGTGTGTGTGTGTGTGTGTGTGTACTGCACTACCGCTTGACAACTGGTGTTAGTGTATTTACGTCGCCATAATTTAGTGGTTCAGCAAAAAGACCTGATAGAATAGGTATTAGGGTTGATTCATTCGACTACAAATTCTTCAAGGCAGTGCCCCAAAATGGCTGCAATCTAGTGACTAAAATATATGAAAGATATCAAGTAACCATTGTTGTGGTTGAGTATCCACCTGTTACTAAGGCTTGAGCAAACATAGCTCAGAGCAAAATGTTGATCAAATATTCAGAAATAATCCACATGCCCACCATAAGGGATACACACATCGATAATGTCTGACATTATTAGTTTGCATTTAATTTCAGCATTTGATCAAGGCGCAGGAGTGGCTGTGTGGTAAGTAGCTTGCTTACCAACCACATGGTTCTGGGTTCAGTCCCACTGCGTGGCACCTTGGGCAAGTGTCTTCTACTATAGCCTCGGGTCGACCAAAGCCTTGTGAGTGAATTTGGTAGACGGAAACTGAAAGAAGCCCGTCGTATATAAATGTGTGTGTGTGTGTGTTCGTGTTTGTCCCCCCAACATCGCTTGACAATTGATGCTAGTGTGTTTACGTCTCTGTAACTTAGCGGTTCGGCAAAAGTTACCGATAGAACAAGTATTAGGCTTACAAAGATAAGTCGATTTGCTCGACTAAATGCGGTGCTCCAGCATGGCCGCAGTCAAATGACTGAAACAAGTAATAAAGAAAAAAAGAAAAAAATAGCCATCTCACATTTCAGAGCATATAACCATTAAAAAAAGGAAAATCAAAACCAGAGCAATGCTTATTGTTGATTTGATCCACAGTCATATGCATCATCATCATCGTCATCATCATCATTGCTATTATTAAGGTGGGCTGGCAGAATCATTAGCACGTTGGACAAAATACTTAGTTGTATTTCACTTGTTGCTACATTCTGAGTTCAAATTCCACTGAGGTCGACATTGCTTTTCATCCTTTCAGGATAGTAGTAAGGATTATTATTATTATTTTTACTTGTATTGTTATTTGTCTAATGTACACTTTGCTATGCTTGCAAAGATTTGCAAGAGGTAGATTTTTCATAGCTGATGCCCTTTGTGATGCCAAGTAAGGTAATATGACCAGACATGTTTTTCACAGAAGATTGAAAACAAGTGACACCAGACACACATGCGCATGCACATCATCCCACCGCAAACACACACACACACACATGCACATGGCAGGCTTCTTTCCGTTTCCATGTACCAAACTTACTCAGAAGGCTTTGGTTGGCCCAGAGTTATGATAGATGTCACACAGTGGGATTGAACATGAAATCATGCAGTTAGGAAGTAAACTTCTTAATCACACACATAAAATTGCACCTATGCATACATTACATATATATGTATATTTATTCATGCACGCATGCATGCACGTACACACACACACACATATGCACACACATACAAACACGTGCACGAGCGCGCGCACGCACACACACACACACACACACACACATATGAGGGGGTACTGAAAAGTTCCTGGCCTTAATGTATCACGTGAGGTTTGGTTGGAGGCCAAACTTCCGAGTTCTTTTACAGGGTTTAGAAAAACTGAAGGATCGCTGAAATAAGCGTGTGAATCTGAGAGGGAAATATGTTCAATAAAATCCTAAATAACTGATCCTCTTGTGTTTTCTTTTACCCAAAGCCAGGAAGTTCTCAGCACCCCCTCATAT
>NC_068987.1:50366616-50369966 GCF_001194135.2 Octopus bimaculoides | reverse complement strand
TGTTATGTTAGAAAAATGTTATAAAATTTCGAGTATAGAAACATTGTTTTTGGAGAAATAACCGGTTTCGTATTTTCTTTTCAAATTTCTCTATCTGTATCGTAACATGTCTTCGCTCCGGTGTAAAATATAGAGTTCTAGAGAGGGGAAGGTAACCAGGGATTTTTTCCGGTATAAGGGAGATAATCAAAAATGTTGGAGATGATAGATTTTGATTAATTTAACATGATTTGGTTTAGAAGGAATAGAGTGTTACAAGTGGTTAGGTTTTGCTCTATATTTTTTTCTCAGTGAGGTGAGTTTCGTTATTTAAAAGTGTTAGCAATGGTTAAGTTTTGGCTTAAAACTTAGCCAAAACTTAACCATTGCTAACACTTTCAAGTCCCAGAACACAGGTACCAATCGCCTCCAAAGTAAAAAAAAACATACAAATGCAGTGCGCTCTTCAAATGTTATGCGCAAAGAAGCAGCTGAGCAAGTCTTTTTTGTGCATAGCGCAAAAGGTTGTGCAGCAGCTAACCTGGCTACATCAAGCGCAAAAAAGGAATCTTGCCCACCACTGCGCAAGACCACCACAATCAACAGACATGGGATGGCCTCCCCTAAGGCCTGCACAGTCGTCTCACCAATATTTTTACTAAATGTTGGAGGTCTGTTGCATCACAACAAAAGCAATTTTCTTTTCCTGAGAGACCTTGCTGCATGCAAACAAGCCCCATGCGTAGCACTCGTAGAAACTCATCTGAGCCCTGATATAGAGAATGCAGAAGTACACGTACCAAAATATACCATATTGTGAACAGACAGAAGGAAAAGGAGCCATGGTGGATTTACTGTATACATCCGTGAAGACCTCACACCCCAGGTCTTACCGTCAAACTCAAATTCAGTATGTGACACTCTAATTGTATACATAAGACAACACAATATAGTCATATACAATACATATCGCCCACCGGATGCTCCAAACCACATAGGCAAGTTTGAAGATTGCATCACAAGAATTAAAGAAATCCTCATGAAACTGGAACACTATGTGAGCGTATTTCTTATGGGTGATTTCAACTTCCCCAATGTCAAATGGCCCGAAGCCTCATGCTCTCAGGAATGACTCATTGCAAACAGGTGGAGTCCCTGCTCAACCTCATCAATGCCCTCTTCATGGAGCAAGTTGTACTCAGACCCACTAAGGCGAATAACCTTTTGGATCTCTGCTTCACAAACGATATGGACATTGTTCATGATATGAAAGTGACGCCGACATTAGTTTTGGATCACAACATAATAGAGCTGTCTATGTATGAATCAAATGTAGCCAGAGACATACAGCCTAAAGGAAGCACCCAAAATCTCTCCAATCTGAACTTCCACAAAAGTGATCCTCAGACAGGACTGGCTGAAATCTCTCTCCACACCAGACATTGGCATGAAACTAGAATATTTCATGTCTGTTATGCAAACCATATGCCAGAAATATGTCCCAGAGCACAAGGCCAACACAAAAAGGAACAAGATTCCAAGGGAGAAGAAGATCCTCATGAGACGATGGACGAAGGTTTCAAATCGCTTCAACCAACATTCCAAAAGTAGTGAAAGGTCCCGCCTAAGAACAACACTGATGGAGACTGAAAAAAGTCTGCAACAATTCTATGTGAGGGAGAGAGCAGACAAAGAAGCCTGGGTTATAAGGCCTTCTTTCATTATGCCAAATAAATAGCCTCAGTATGCTGCAAAATAGGACCCGTCTTCCAAAAGGATGGCTCCCTCACGGATAGTCC
The DNA here is from genome assembly GCF_001194135.2 of Octopus bimaculoides. Lineage (NCBI taxonomy): Eukaryota > Metazoa > Mollusca > Cephalopoda > Octopoda > Octopodidae > Octopus > Octopus bimaculoides. Next base: position 50,368,188 of record NC_068987.1, on the reverse strand, counting down.
AACCAGGATCAGTGAGGTACTGAATGATCAGTTCAAAGTGACAAGTGAACGAACCAATGGATTTCTTTGCTGCTTCACTTATAACCAGCAAGGCAGTTACGATGGATTACGTCGACATTAGCGAAGAAGATATACTATATACTACTAGCCATAGATGAGGTGGACGCAAACTCCTGCTGGTTTCCCAGCAATCCTCCTCAAATCGTGTAAGCACGCCCTGGCAAAACGTCTACAGATTCTCTTCCAGAGCTTTCTTGCAAATGGCAGGCTGCCAAGCAAATTGAAGGAGGAAGCAGAGCAGAAGCAAACAACTTGCTGAGTGATACCCAGCATGGCTTTCTACCTGGTAGGAGCTGCCTGACTCGGCTCTTACAGCGCTATGACTGGGTGTTGAGGCAGTTACTCAACAACTCAAATGTGAACGTAATATACCTTGATTTTGCAAAAGCTTTTGATAAAGTGGATCATGGTATGAAATGCTACAAATTGCGTGATCTTAGCATAGCAGGAAAACTTGGAGAATGGTTACATGACTTTCTGAAAGATAGAAGTCAAGCAGTAGTGGCCAATGGGGCAAACTAAAAAAAAACAAAAAAAAATAGTGAGCGGTGTTCCACAGGGCACTGTCACGGGACCACTGCTTTACATAGTAGCCCTCTCAGGTATGCCCTCAGCTACCCAGATAGCCACCCATGCTAGCTACGCAGACGATACAAAAGTCTTGCAGAAAATACAGAACCCCAGCGATGTTGTACACCTGCAGCAGGAGTTAGACTCAATTTACAGATGGGCTGAGGACAATAATATGCAGTTTAATGCTGAAAAATGTCAAGCCCTACGCTACCAGCGTCCAAAACTGAATATAAAATTTACAGGGTCCACTGGTCCACAGAGGATTACAATCCCAGAGCCTAAATTAGTGAGGGACTTGAGTATCGACATGAGTGATGATACCTCTTTCTAAGTGCACATTACCAGGATGGCGACAAAGTGCAGACGACTGGCTGGATGGATCCTGAGAACGTTCAAGACCAGAGAGAAGGAAACCATGATGGGCTTCTGGAGGACATTCGAAATCAGCAGCCTGGACTACTGCTCCAAGCTATGGTCACCAAACTGTAAAATTAACAGCGGACTTTGAAGCAATCCAGCGAAGCTTCAGAAAGAAGATCGTCTGGTTGCAACAGCTCAGTTACTGGGAAAGGCTGAAACAGCTAAGACTCTACTCCCTGGAGCGAAGGCGGGAGAGATATGCATTGATATACATCTAGAAGATCCTGGAAGGAATTGTGCCAAATTTTGGCACTGAAAGCTACACCAATGCCAGAAGGGGTCGACACTACACAGTACTAAAGATCCCAGCAAACCCATCGTGCTTCAGGACCAGTTCTTGTAACACCCTGGGTATCAGGGGCCCACACCTTTTTAATATTCTTCTAAAGAGCCTGGCTTTATCAATATGCTAGGCCACAGGTTTAAATTGATATTAATTTAATTAATATCAATTTTTTACCCTTATTATTTAAATATTTATGTATGTTATATGTTATATATATATATATATATATATAT
>NC_068987.1:50345362-50362819 GCF_001194135.2 Octopus bimaculoides | reverse complement strand
CACACACACACACACACACACATCTTGCCTTTTATATATATACGGATATTATATTATATATATATATATATATATATATATATATATATTGTATATATATTATGTACTAGGTACTAGCCCTTCTAGGATTATGAGAAATGAAAACAACATGAAAAACAAATGGAAAACAAGACAAGTAATATAATGAACGACCCTGCATCAGTTGTTGGCTGTTCATCTACTCCACATTTCAACCAATTAGCAACAATATGAGGGTCATTCTTTATGTTACTTGTCTTGTTTTGCATTTGTATCTCTCATTGTTCACATACCCAAGTTTGCCTATGTATTTCATGTTGTTTTCGTATTTCATATTACATATATATATATATATATATGCAGCATCTTATTATCATTATTATTATTGTTGTTTTTAGTTTTCTGTCATTATCGGTAATGAGCAAGGACATCTAATGGGAGATGAAAATGGGGCATGGTGCGACTGGCTATAGCCAATCTGTCCAATGTGTACACAGAAGTCTCTGTCACAGGCCGGGCACTAATGGCATGTTGGAACTGAAGGCAAGGATTTGACTCTGGACTTGTGTAGCTCACATTTTCTTTGTTCCCCTGTAATGCTTTTCTCTTTGTAAGGGGCGTTGGTGCATCTTTGCCAAGCATGGTGATCTTGTTGTTGTGTTTCTCAGGTGTCTTGTTTGATCTCAAAGCTCTTCCATAAGGCTTTCTGTGTGTGCTTTAGGGTGCTTTTTTCTGTCCACCTTGCATGCACTTGTGTTCCACCAGTTCACTGTAACAATTTCTGTAACAAATGCATGACAAGCATTCAAACAAGGTAACCTGCCTTACCTGACATGCACTCTCCACAGCAGTGTGTAAATGCTTGGCAGATCAGCTTGAGAGTGGACCTCTATATCTGGGACCTTATCTTAGCTGGTGATTTTCAATAGCTTTTTCAGGCAGTTCATATGGAAGTGGGCTAGCTTTTTGGCATGGTGTTCATAAACTAAGTCTTGCAGCAGGCATACAGTAGCATAAGCAGTGCAACTGCATAGTATACCTTCAAATTGGTGGCCAGCATAATGCCTCTCCTCATCCACACTGATTCACCTAGCTGTCTGAATAATGAACTTCCCTTGGCAATGTATGTGTTGACTTCATCACTAATGTTCACAGAGCTGGAGTGCTTATCAACAACCTTCAGAGTTTCCTCTTTGACACCGATAATTGATTCCACATATGTATACATACATATATATATACATACATAAAACTTATACCAAGAGTGGGTGAGTGGTAAGTAGCTTCGATACCAACCACATGGTCCTGGGCTCAGTCCCACTGTGTGGCACCTTGGGCAAGTATCTCCTACTAAAGCCTTGGACTAAACAAAGCCTTGTGAGTGGATTTGGTAGATGGAAACTGAAAGAAGCCCGTTGTATATATATACTGAAACAAGTAAAAGAATAAAATATATATGGATGTGCATGTTTGTGTGTGTGTGTGTGTGTGTGTGTGTGTGTACATGTGTACATGCTACGATTTCCTTGTCTTGGAACTTGACATTGTGTGATAGTTGTAAATGAGTGTCACTGTCATGCAAGCAGTGTCCTTCATTTCCAATCTTCTGTGAAATCATGACTGGTCATGAGGAAATATTACCTTACTTAGAAGCAGGTGAAATTTGGTGACAAGAAAAGTGTCTAGTCATAGAAAATCTGTCCCAACAAACTCCATCTAATCCATACAAGACTAGAAAAGTGAACAATAAAATGATGAGGACATACACAAGGACTTCTTTCAGTTTCTTTCTAGCAAATCCACTCATGAAGTTTTGGTTGGAGGGCTATTGCAAAAGGCACTTGCTCAAGGTACCATGCAGTGAGACTGAACCAGAAATTATGTGGTTGGAAAGCAAACTTCTTAACCACACAGCAACATTGTGTCTATATCATCATCATCATCATTTTGATATCCACTTTTCCATACCTGCATGGGGAAGACAATTTGTTGAGGCAGATTTTCTTTGACCAGATGCCCTTCCTGTAACAAACCATCACTTGCTTCTGAGTAAGGTAATATTTCCTATAGCCAGACACTTTTCATAGAAAACTGTAATTGAAAAGTATACTTGTGATGTCAAGCATGTGATATCAAGGCAAGGGTACACATAAATACACACAAATACATCTTTAAGATATCAGGGTGTGATATGAGGAAGTTTAATTTAGTTTTGGTTCCTAGTTCTAGCAGGTCAGATAACTCTGTAAAGCCTCCTTTGTTGGCTTGTGGGACTCCACTTATTCGAGTAAGTTATCTGTCTTGTAATCAATGCCTGTTCAAGAGAAGTTTAACATTAATGAACTGTTATGCACCAGTCATCTCATTTTGTACTTAACCAGAACCAAAGGCTTCACCTAAATGAGGTGTTATACCTGAAAGTTAGAGACTCTAATTTGAGGCAGTGTACATGAGTTATTTCCCATTTATTGCTTTTTTCGAGGGCCATAGGAAGACTTTGACTTAACAATGCAATCTAACAACAATATCATTGATTATACAATGTTTATGTTGTTAGCATTTAAACCCAAAGGAGTTGAGCCAGTGAACAGACAATTTTCTTCTGACAATCTCCCAGCTATCTTCGACTCCCTTTTCCTTTTCTGCAAACATGAAGCTTGTATCCTAGAACCATGGGCCATCTTTGGTGAGTTGGTATCAAAACGGTTAAAATACTTAAAGTTGATCTGTGACCTTTGTATGCATCTTCAATATTCTCTTCCATTTCTGTACACAACATAAAGAAATGTTCTGAACTTAACAATAGCTATGTTAATCTTAAGATTTGTAATCTTGCAAACTCCATGGTAAACTCAGTAGTACCAAAAAAGTAAATAAGTGGCTGTGTGGTAAGAAGCTTGCTCCCAACCACATGGTTCTGAGTTCAGTACCACTGCATGACACCTTGAGCAAGTGTCTTCTACTATAGCCTCGGGCCAACCAAAGCCTTGTGAGTAAATTTGGTAGACAGAAACTGTGCTGACAGAAACTGTGTTGAGGCATAAGAGGGATTAAATGTGGTATGCAGGAGAGGAGACCGTGTTGGTTTGGACATGTGATGCATATGAGTGAAGACAGCTGTATACAGACGTGCCTGTTGCTGAAAGTGGATGGTACCTGTGGAAGAGGGAAACCCAGGAAGACATGGGATGAAGTGGTGAGGATTGATCTTAGGATGTTGGGGCTCATGGAGGAAATGACAGTAGGCCGAGATGTTTGGTGATATGAGGTCCTAGGGAAGACCCGTCCACAAAACTGGGTGCTAGAAGAGTTGTGTCCCACCCACCTGTAACAACACACTTTTCACCCACTCTACCCTAAGAAATCAAACTACAACTCCTCTTCTAATTGCATCTTTCTCTTCCTCACAATTCCTCCTCATACATTATGATTGTTTTCTAATCCCCTTTCTTGCCCTCACTGCTGTGCTCACTGTGTCACTGCTCCCGACACCCCCACCCACCCGCTCCCTATTTTTCTAACCAGGTTCTACGCTCATATTCTTGTTACTTGTGAGCACTACACCATCTCTCTTCTACTCTCTCTTACACTTTTGCTGTTTCCTGCTCTCTCTCTTTCCCTTTGGTCACTTTCTCTTGTTTTTCCTCTGACCAGGTAACCAAGTATCACCTTTACATCATTACACTTGTTTCTGACCTCTTTCTGTAACTCTCCCTCACTCTCTCTATCTCTCTCACTGGGTAACCATGTACCTCCTCTATAGCAAGACACCTATTTCTGCCTCTCTATTTCTCTGTTACACTCTAACCTTTCATCATTTGATACTGGAGCACCTCCTCTAATATCCCCTCTGTTGTGGCAAGGCACCTGCTTCTGTCTCTCTGTCACACTTTAACTGTCATCCTCTGACACATACCCTGCCCCTCTCATAATTCCTTGTCTTGTGAGTTACTTGGTTACCCTACCAGTGTTGGTGCCACATTAAAAGCATCCAGTCCACACTGTAATGCGGTTGGTGTCTGGAATGGCATCCAACTGTAAAAATCTTGCCAAGACTAACTTTGCCTGTGCTAATACTCTGTAAAAAGCACTGAGTCCACTCTGCAGATTGGTTGGTGTTAGGAAGGGCATCCAGCTGTAAAATCCCTGCCAAAACAGACACAGTAGCTTTGGGTAGATTTTCTACTGGCCGGCTCCTGTCAATCATCCTACCCATGCATGCATGGAAGATGGACATTAAATGAAGATGATGATGATCTATGTGTGTGTGTGTCTGTGTTTGTCTCCCCATCACCACTTGGAAACTGGTGTTGGTGTGTTTACATCTCCGTAACTTAGTGGTTTGGCAAAAAGAGACTGATAGAATAAGTACCAGGCTTTAAAACAAAAAGTAGTGGGCGTCAATACATTTGACTAAAAATTCAAGGCTGTGCCCCAGCATGGCCACAGTCTGACTGAAATAGGTAAAAGATAATTAAAAGACCCTCAGTACATGCTGTAAAGTGGTTGACACTAGGAAGAACATCCAGTCATAGAAGCCATGCCAAAATAGACACTGATACATGGCACAGTCCTTAGGCTCATTGGATCCTGTCAAACCAGCCAATTTATGCCAGCATGGAACCTTAAATGATGATGATGTTTCAATGAATAATTAGTTCTATGACCATCTTCTACCTTCAAACATAGTGAATGCATGATTATGAAGGTCACTTTGAAACTATGTGGATTTAGGTTCAGTCCCACAGCATGGCACCTTAAGCAAGTGTCTTATTCCATCGGCATGAGTTGACCAAAGCTTCATGAGTTAGTCCTTTGGAAACCAAACCACCTGAAACCACCTTTGGTTCTATGATACACAATTCCAGCATTAAAGGGATCTAAATTAAAACCTTTCATCAATGTTTCATATTAATTTATGTTCCAAACACTAGCTTAATAATGACAATTCTATTTTACTAAGTCCTTATTTTCAAATTTAACTAAAACAAAGGCAGTATTTTTCAACAGAAATATGGTAAAGAAAGGATTCAATTTAGTAGACAGAAACTGTGTGGAAGCCCCATATGCAAGACGACTTAATTCATTGCTGCTTTGGTACATTTAGCTAAGTCCACTTAAAGATAGCTTCTCTCTTTTCCACCCACCAGCCACAAAGGTCCTGAAAAAAATTACATCATGGGTCCTACCTTTCCTCCTTTGGCAAAGTCATTAAAATAAACATCTGTGATTTGCAGGATGTTTGATTGCAACTAAGCAAATGCAGAACTGCATAGAGGCTCCATTGATAGTTCATTTTTCTTAACCAGTAAGCTTCACTTCTAAATGTTACAGTTATATGGTTAAATCTCAAGGGATCACTCCATTAGCCTTGAGTGTGAACTGAGTAAACTGAATAGCACTATTGATACAATACAAATCATCATCCATCATCCATCATCATTTAATGTATGTTTTCCATGGAGACATAGATTGAATGGCTCAACAAGATTTGACAAGGTGGAGGAATATGTTGAGCTCCAATGGTTGCTTTGGCATGGTTTCTGTGGCTGGATGCCATTTCTAATGCCAACCATGTAACAGATTGTACTGGATGCAATTTTTCATGTTACCAACTCTAGTGACGATGCCATGTAACTTGCAAGAATAAAATCCCCCTCAATTGAGTGAGAGTACAGTAGAGAAGGAGGCGGCTTTAAGCTGGATGTAGAGAAAATGTATGATAGAGCGATAGAGAGAGGTTTGTCAATGCAGAAGAAATGTACAGCAACCTCACATTACATGAAAATGACTGGGAATAATTGGTGTAGAAATAGAAAGGGAGATAACAATAGTGGTGATAAAGTGTATGAGCAGACCCTCAAGGTATTAGGTGAGTAGAAAAGAGAGTGGAAATAGAAGGTCAGGAAGGTTAGATGGGTAACAATTTAAAGAGTATGAGTGAATACCCATTGAATATAAAATATAAAAAACAAAGATTAAAATCCTCTATTTAATTTTATTAAAACAGTTTTAATCTACTATATTGAAACAGGGTTTTTTTGAGAAGTTTTTCACTAACCCTTTAGTATTCAGATTACTCTGTCAAACATAATGTTTGTTTATTTTATTTTGAATTAATCATGAATCATCTCATTGCTTTGAGATTTTTATGTTGTGACTGTTTAGCTTTAGAATGACATTGTAGGAATTATGTGGGAGGCTGGATCTGGCCAGTTTCAACATAAAACAGGTTAAATAGTTTGGCAAGATATAGCCAGTTTGAAGGGTCAAAGGTATCATTAAAATTGTGGTCTGCTTTAGCCTCAAATTGATCACTGTCTTGTGGGTGAAACTCAGTAGATGTAAAGTGAGATCATTTATATCTTCAAATACTGCACATGGAAGACAATTTATCAACTATAGTTATACCAAAATGAGGACAATCTCTCAGAAAACTCAATTATGAAAATGTTAAGTTCTCTAAAAACATTGCATACAAATAGTCAGAATTTTGTCAGTGACTGTACTTAATGTATATAAAAAGGAAAACACTTAAAAGCTAATACGTATTTTGATCTATTAAATTGTTATTTTAATAATGTTTTATCTTTTTTTAGTTTGTTCTTTCTCAAATGTAATTAAACATATCATTTATTCCAAGTGTAAGACAACAGATCATGCTCTAGTAATATTATAATATATATATATATATATATATATATATATATATATTCTACTTGCTTGTATTGAATACTTGTTTGTTCATTCAAAATATCACCATTATCATTTTACATCAGATTTTTCAAAGCTTCTATGGACTGGATAGATTTTCTACAACAAACTAAATCTTTATTTGTTGTAGACCATCATCATCTTTTTCATAAGGTTCACCATTCTAAGAGCCTTTACTACATCTTCCAACATCATCTTCTTCTGCATGTTTCTTTCATTTGTATAGTTCAATACTTTATTTTTTTACTCAGCTGTTATCTTTCATATACATATATCTAGATTAGCACAGTCTTTGCACACTAAAGCTGATTCTTCTTATACCCAATCTTTACCTCAGCTCATTTGTGTTCCAGTGTTACTGTACTCTAACATTACACATCTAGTAAAGCATGCGTACTTGACTTCTTTTCCTTCTACACACATTATCTGCATGCAATGTCAATACTGGTTTTAAATTCTGGCACAAGGCCAGTAAATTTGCAAAGAAGGAGTTAATCTATTACATTAACCCCAAGTGCTCATCTGGTATTTATTTTATCAACCCTGAAGGGACAAAAGACAAAGTCAACCTTAGCAGAATTTGAACTCAGAATGTAGAATCAGAAGAAATGCCACATCTTCTGATGTATTAATGATTCTACCAACATGCCTCTTTATTTAATGCCGATATTCATTACTATGTAATATCATTCTGTATGCAAGCATGATGTAATCTATCCTTCATTTAGAGAGATAATCCCCTTTGTTGACTACAGAAATAATACTCCCTGAACCTTTTCCACCCTATTCTTAATCTGGCTTCTGTGCATTTGGAATACCTACCTTCATTGCTGATGGGATTACCAAAGTAAATGAAGCTGTCAACTACTTCTAGGGAGTTTTCCGGTTACATAAAGCATTCATGTCATAAGTGGTCAAATGGCTAACTACTCCAGCACATCTGTTACATACAAAGTCTTTCTTTTCTTTCAACCTGTCTGTGCAATCCAGTTTAAATAGTGTTAAGGTCATCTCTACAAATTTCTATAGAGGTCATTAATAAGATTAAATGATATGCACAATATAGAATTCCTACTTACAACTCTCCTGCTTATTGAGCATAATCATTGCCAAGATGGTAATAGAGTATTCTTTCTTGCTAAGAATTTTGGTTTCACTGGATTTACTTTTAGTCATCTTGATTCTACACTCAGCTTTGTTTGGGGCTTTTCCTCTTATTCTTCAACTAGTTTAGCTCCAAGAGTTAGATCATTGGCATACAGGCATTCATATAGACAACCAGTCCTAAAATTCTTCTATTCATGTTTTGGAAAGAGATAATCTTTTTCAAGATATGTGTAGTGATTGTACCTTTGGGGTATTGAAGGAGACAAAACTGATATGACTCTATTGGAGGATGTTTTTGAGGTCATTGTTCACGGAGTCAGTGCAAATTTGGTGTTAGGTGTTTAAGTTGCATGTAGATGAAGTGTTGGTGTAGAAGTTAGGAATGTATGAAGGGTGATATCATTTGTGTAAGAGTGAACGATTTTGGCGGTAATGACAAGTAGATTATTGGTGTAAAGAGGGAAGCTTGCAAGGAACAAAACTGAACCTGAGATTATCATCAGCACATACACAATGATGTGACCTGATTGACAGGAAACCATTGATCCATATGGCACCATAGGTAGGCTGTTTTGGTAAGAGATTTAAGTACTATACTTAGCATGGGTACAGCATAAAAACCTCTCAGATTCATTCTTAACATGAAAATTTTTTTCTGCACCATGTAGAATGCTTTGCTAGTGTCAGAAACATTCAGTTGTCTTCTGTATTATATGTATCTTCCTCTTATAAGCTTCACCTAGTATTTTGTTGAATCTATATACCATTGAAGGATCCTTTAACACCCATATCTTCTTTCTCAATATTGTAATATATCTCTGTATTTTTAGATGAGGAATGAATAATGAAAAAATATTTTCTAAAATTTTCTTCAGAAATGCAACCATTTGACCTGAATGGCTAAATATGTTGCAGTAATACTGAGGGTTAATATGCCATTACTAACCTGTTTTCATTACCAACATACTCAAATCTCACTGTTGCAGTTCATCTAATTGTTGAAAGGAAAGATGAACAAAGCAATGAGTGCTTTATTAGTCTGAGATACTGTTGAGTAAATGACTTCTGAGTATCTGGTTTATGATGCAAACACACACACTGCAGGCCTTGATCCAAACAGTTCATTCACAATCATGCTAAAGTAGACAATTCAGTTGATAATATACTCCAACATGCATCATGAATGATAGAAAATAAGACAAGCTCAATCAGACAAGTAGATATTTCTTCTTCTATCACTGGTTTCATGTTGTAATAATGACCAAAAAACTCAATCCTTCACTAAGCTGTAACAATAAGCATTACCTGTAGATATTGCTCACTGTATCTATACATAGTTCTGTAGACAGTACCATCATCACTATTATTTTTATGTCCACTTTTCAACCATGCTCGCATGTCAGACAGAATTCATCAAGGCAGATTTTTTATTGTTGGATGCACTTTCTGTTACCAACCCTTACTTGTTTACAAGTATGTGGCTTTTATTCCAGAAGTATTCAGAAATGCAGAGGGCTAGTCATAATGTCAGCAAGGAATATCCAGAACATCATCAATTCATTAAACTGAAAGGAATGTCCACAACATCACCAATTTATGCACACATGCATACACACACCTTTTGTATTACATTTATTTTTCTATACTTGCATGGATTAAATGAATATGTTACTGAGGCATTGTTTTACAGTCAGATGCCCTTATTGTCACTAACCCTTACCTGTCTTTCAAATAAGGGATCTCTTGATCTATACAACTTTGAAGGCATGAAGTGAGTGACTGATTTACAGTTTCCATGTAACAAATTCATTCACAAGGTATTGCTCAGTTCCAGATTATAGTAGAAAACACTTGCTCAAGCTGCTGTGCAGCAGGAATGAACCCAAAACTATACAGTTGTAAAATGAACTTCTTAACCACACAGACCTACCTGATAATGACCCTCAGAGAAAGGGGAGATAATTCCAAAAAATTTAGAATTAATCCTTCAAAGTTAATTTACCTTTCTTAGAAAGACACTCTAATATTTGTTTGCAAATAAGAAGTACAACTACAATGTTAGGGACAGGAAGGGCATCCTGCTGTAAAGCAATACTTCAATAATATATAAACCATACAAACACGGGGGGAAAAAATGCATGTAAAAATTAAAGACCAAATATTACAGTGATATTTAAAATGCGTTAAAATACCATAAAACCAAATGTAATCTTTAAAGACAGTTGTAGTGATCTTTGTTAATTTCAAAAGTGTAAATAAAACCAGTTAAACTGAAAATGTGTATGTGCACAAATGTGTTATTAAAACACAAAAGAAAAGAAAAAAACAGTTTGAATATTTCATAGGGTTCCATATTTTGGACATTTATTTCATCAAAAAAATTATAAAAAAAAAAAACAACAATAATATTGATTGCTTAAGGCACAGTGAGAAGTTATCAGTGACAACATCATTACAGTTTGTTGTTGGTTAGCATAAAAAAAGTTCAAATTTCAATAATAATAATAATAATAATAATAATTCTTCCTATTATAGGCACAAGGCCAGCGATGTTTTAGAAGGAGGGAAGTCAATTACATTGACCCCAGTGCTTAACAGGTATTTATTTTATTGATCCTGAAAGGTTGAAAGGCAAAGTTGATCTTGGCAGAATTTGAACTCAGAACATAATGAGTCAGAAGAAATACCACTAGGCATTTTGTCTGGCACACTAATGATTCTGACAGCTCACTGACTTATAATAATAATAATGATAATAATAATAATAATAATAATAATAATACTATTTTCCAACATGGTACAAAGCCAGATATCTAGGATGTGAGGTTAGTCAATTAAAGCTAACCCAAAACTTCACTGGTACTTTATTTATTAACCCCAAAAGGAGAAAAGGCAAAATTGATCTCAGCAGGATTTGAACTCAGAAAGTAAAAAGTTGCAACAAAATACAGCATAGGCTTTTGATCTCATGCTCTAAAGATTGTGCCAATCCAAAATAATGACAACATTTTTTTGTTTTTGGTGTGGCAGAAAACTGCTCTTCTTAGGAAGAGGTATACGTTGCCTGCATTGACCCAAATATATAATTAATACTATTCACCCACCCCTCAGTAGTGGTATTTGAACCTGAGACTAAGAGGATGAAGTATTTAGTTAAGCACAGCAGTCTTGGTCATTGAATAAGCATAAGGTCAAATTTTACAAGATGGTGGGGTAATTGAAACAACCCTATACACACACACACACACACATACATACATAAGGAGTATCATAAGGAACATATTGAATAAATGTGCTTGCAAGTTACTTGCATTTAAAATGTGACCCAATATTACAAGACACCCTTTTTGTGCAAGTGTGTGTGTCTAATTCCAAATGATTGAGAACCATTTTGCTAGCTGGAACAAGCTGGGACTATAATCAGTTATATTTAATCTCTTTAGTACTACAATGAGCATTATTCTTCGTGTAACTACAATTATTATCAATATCATAATTATTGTAATGCAAATACATACAAGCATTATATGTGTGTGTGTATGTATATATGCAATTAGTACAGAACAAAGCCTCTCTTCGATCATTTCTAGTAATGAACAGTTCCAATTAAGATAAAAATAATATATTCAAAATTAATTTAAAATGTATGAAAATAATTATTTAACCAGATCTGTTGACATGAAGTTAGTGATTCCTAAAACAATTATTCAATGTTGATAAGATAATAATAATAATAATAATAACAATGATGATTTGTTACATGAGCACAAGACCAGAAAATTTGGTGTGTGTGGAGAGGAAGTACATTTAATCATGTTGACTTCAGCAGGATTTGAACTCAAAATGTGAGGAGACGCAACTAAATACTGCAAGGTATTTTGTTTGTTGCCTTTATGTGTTCTGCCAATCTAATGTTAATGATAACCCTTTCTAATTTTGGCACAGGGCCAGCAATTTAGAGAAGGGGAAGTTGATTAAATCAACCCCAGTGCTTAACAGGTATTTATTTTAGCGACCCTGCAAGGATGAAAGGCAAAGTTGACTTCAATAGCATTTGAACTCAGAACAAAGACAGACAAAATGCTTAGTGGCATTTCATCAGTCTTTGCATTGTGAGTCTAAATCTACTAAGGTCAACTTTGCCTTTCATTTTTATGGGGTCAATAAAATAAGTATCAGTTGAGCCTTGTGCCGAAATTTGAGATCATCATTATTATTATTATTATTATTATTATTATTAATATTTCTAATATAGGCATAAAATCAGAAATTTGGGAGATGAGTTTTATTATTTAAATTAACTCTAATACTTCACTGATACTTTATTTCATTAACCTCAGACAGCAGATGAAAAGCAAAGTTATCTTGGCTAGATTTGAAAACAAAAAAGGGAAAAGCAGAAATGCCAGGCATTTTGTCTAAGTTTGTGACTTTGCCAGTCAACCACTCTAAAATTAATAATGATCTCTAAAATTGGTAGAAATACCTGCCTGGTACTTTATCTCATTGACCCTGGGAGAATGAAAAGAAGAGTTGGCCTTGATGGGATTTGAACTCAACTGTAACTGATTACCACAAGGTATTGTGTTTGGCACTAACAATTCTGCCAAGTCAATAATAATAATAATAATAATAACAACAACAACATGACATGGAAGACCTAACAGGAAAACAGGTGATTGCAAAAGAAAAAGAGAGAGAAAAAAAATTCACAATACAAATATATTATGAATGAAAAAAAAAAAAAAGATAGAAACATTTAAGTTTATGAAATGAAATTTAAAAGAAAAAAATGAAAAGGTTGTAGAAAAAAGTATACAAAATAAGAGAGGAGGGGCAATAAATAAATAAATAAATCAAAGAATGTCAGTTCATGTTGCATTTTATAACAATTTCAATTGAGTGCATGTATATATGTCTGATGAAACAATTGGCACAAAAGGAAATTCCACATTATATATATATATATATATATATATATATACATATATATATATATACATATATACGTACATGCATACATACATGTACATACATACATATGTACCTACATACATACATACATGTGTGTATATATATATATATATAAAATATAATAGTTGAGGAAATTTCAGAAATAAGCAGTTATTGACAAAATATAATAAGCACCATAGCCATCTCCTTGTAAAAACTTTTTTTGGTCTTTTTTAATTGTCAATTTTTTTTTTCTCATTTTAAAAATTTTATTCTTCCTATGATTTTTGTTTGCTTTTAAATGTAAATACTTAAAAATAATTTTTTTTAAAAATGTAACAAACTATGAGTGGCCAAAATCTCAAGCAGATTCTTATATAATGCAGCTTTAACTGTATTGTTTGATTCACTGCATTTGTCTAAACAAGTTACCTTCAAATCAGTAATGGTGTGCTAAGCCATAAACTTGCACTCACATAAAACATACTGAACTTTGAAAACACTGTTTAACTTAGGTGTACCATGGCCTTTTACGGATCCATCTGATAGTGTAGCCAGAGTCAACACGGATCTTGATTGATGCAGCTTCTGCAGCACGCACAGTTTCTTTGACTGACTGCATTAAGTTCTGTGCATTACCGACTAACATCTCTGTTGCATCTTGGTCTTCTTGAGAACCTGGAAAATAGATGCATTAATTTGTTTAATATTTAATATATATATTGTATTTCTTGTTTCTTTATAAGATATGCTTCAACTCAAATCAACAAAGACCCGTAATATGTGAAAAAAGAAAAATTGCCCTGATTCATTAGACTTCAAAAAACCTGGGATTTGCATCCAAGATTTAATTCAAATGCTTAAGCCCAAAACATATTCTGGATGTAAATCAAATATTTCAGTCTAGGATAGCAATTCTGGACATCAGTTTTGCACACCAGTTTAGAAGAGGACTTTAGATAAAGAGTTTGGGAAAGGAGAAAGCAAAGACGGTTGACTGGTCATGAAGTGAACTGATTAACTATAGTTTATGGGTTCCAACCTTAACAATCAATGCAGTGTATTTGAAATCAGAATAAACTGTCCATTACAAGGACAAATAATAAGTTTTATTTAAGACACGCATCTTTAAAAAAAATGTCTCAACGAATGTTAAGAACTATTGAAATATAAATAATTTGAAAGTAAAATTTCTAAAACATAGCATTTCCTAGTTCTAAACAGCATTTAGGGGTTAATCAAAAGAGGTTACTGCAAGAAAATACTCAGTAATCATATACAGCAGGAAGTATTTAAGGTTCTCTTTATCAAATTTAATCTACATATTGAGTCATCCCATAAATAATGCATTTTTTAATACATCTTTTATTTATCAAAATTAAGACAAATGAAGTTCTGTTTTAATCTAAAAATATACTCTCCTTCATTTTCTACAATGCTCTTCCCTCTCTCTGGTAGATTTGCAAGGCTCCTCTTCCAAAATTCACTTGTCCATGACAAAAAATACTCCTCCAGCACTGTTCTTACCTTGTCTATAGAATTCATATTTTTTCCGTCTAAATGATTTTGAAGACTGCAGAATAAATGATAATCAGATGGTGTATTGTCCAGTGGACATGGTGGGTGGGGTATTGTTTCCCATTCAAACTGCTCCAGCCTTTGGAATGTCATCCTTGCTGTATGTGGCCGAGCATTATCCTGATGGAAGAACACCTTTCGTCTTGAAACCAAAGATGGTCGTTTTTCTTCTAGCGCTCGCAGTAGATCTTTGTTATCATTTGGTTTGAGTTTAAAAGTTCAAAGTTGATTAAACCTTTCATATCCCACCAAACAGATAACACCACCTTACATAGAAGACCTTCTTTAGCCTGGAGTGCCAGTGTTTCTCCTTTCCCTACCCACTGTCTTCAGAGCTTGACATTTTTATAGAGAACCCATTTCTCATCCCCAGTCATTATTCGGCCCCCCCAAAAAGTTCATTTGTGAGACGTGACAGCAAAGAAGGGCACACATTCACTCTCTGCATGCGATTAGACTCAGAAAGTTTGTGAGGGACCTATTGACCCAATTTTCTGACTTTTCTGATGTTACGCAAGTGTCGATGGCTGGTTGACTGACCGAATCCAAGCTTCTCTGCTAGTTCCTCAACAGTTATGATGGGATTTTGTTCCACCAGGGTTTGCAGGGTATCCTCATTGAGGTCTACAGATCTTCCAGAATGAGGCTTGTCTTCTAGGTTGTAGTTTCTGGCTCAGAATTTCTGGAACCACTGTTGACACTGGCTTACATTTATTGTCCAATCCACATATACTGCATTAATATTCCTCATACTTTCCATTGCATTGTTGCCTTTATTGAACTCATAAAGCAAAATAAGCCGAATATGCTCCTTTGTCATTTCCATTACAGATTTGAAAAAATAACTTAAAATTGAACTGCACTCTTCAAAACTTGCTCTAAGAATAAGTACAAGGTAAAATTACTGCCTGCTTTTATAACAAGTTGGTGCAGGTAGTGTATCCCATCCCTCTCTGACTTTTAGTTCATGCAATTGAAAAAAATCACATTATTTATGGTATGACCCAATACGTTTGCTATGTTTTTCATTTACATTCATATAACTACTGGATTTTTAATTCACTCTGGATGGTTGATATAAGAGACAGTATTATAATAAATAAAACATGAGCAAGAAGTTTATTGTAAAAACAAAATACACATTTTGTACACTCTCTTTTTATGAGAGACTGGGAAGCTATCGGCCATTCAGCAAGAAAATGTAAAAACTCTCATTTCAATTTTACTGTTTGCTAATAATAATAATTTTTTCTACTAAAAACACAAAACTTGAAATTTTGGGGGAGGATGTGAGTCGATAACATCAACCCCAGTATTCAACTGGTACTTATTTTATCAACCCCAAAGGGATGAAATGCAAAGTTAACCTCTGTGGAATTTGAACTCAGAGTGTAAAGATGGACAAAATGCTGCTAAGCATTCTGCCTGGTGTGCTAACAATTCTGCCAGCTCACCACCTTAATAATGATAATGATCTTTTAAACAAGAGGCATAAGACCTGAAATTTTGGGAGGGAGGTCAATTACATCGACCCTAGTACTTGCCTTATGCTTATTTTCTAGCCCCCAGAAATGATAAAAGGCAGAGTGAATCAATCTCTGTGAACTCAGAATGTAAAGGTACACAACTAAATAGGCATTTCATTCACCACTATACCAATCCTGCCATAATAATTTCTTACATAGATGTAAAGCTACCAATTCTGGGAATAAAGTTAGTCAAGTGACTTCAACGCTAGTACTATATTTTATCAATCCAATTTAGGATGAAATATTGAATTCTAATATGAGCACAAGGCACCAAATTACATAGAGAGAGTACCAAGACAAAAAAAAAGCAAAATTAACGCTGGTAGGGTTTGAACCTTAAACATAAAGGGAGATAACCGAATTACTACAAAGCATTTTGTCTGACTGCCTACCAATCACACCATAATATCATTCATGTATCTGATTTGATTTGAAAATATGGAAGTAACTATACAAGATATAAAATTCAATATAATTACATAGAAAAGTAAAAATAAAAATAGCTGATCTCAATGCAACATTTAATGTGCAAAGCAGACAACTACGTATTTTACCATCTGCATTGAACTCTCATCATGGACAGGAAGGAAGTCTAAATACTCAAACTTTGGGTAAAAGAATGCCAGAAACTAAGATATTCTAAATGGGTTCAAATACTAAATGCTGTTAATAAATCTAACAAGGGAAGATATCTTGGGGGGAAAAAGGAGGGTGGGATTAAATAAAATATTTGGCTAGGAACAAGCTATACACATCAATTCTTAAAAAGGGTTGTAGGTTTCTCATAAAAATAAGCATGGAATAAAACAAGCTAAACAATTTAAAACTAAAGAAAACAAAGTTTTGTAAAAGACAAAAGAATATGGATTATATCGATCAAATATAGATACATTTAGCATTTTATTTATATAGCTCAATCAATAAATGCATTATTCATCAATTGATGAATAATTAGCCCTCTTGTGGTAAGGGGACAGGAAGAAACAGGTGGGCAAATATTCATGCCTTTTCCCAAGGGCTTAGCAAAATGAGTACGGCAAAGCAGGCCTATGACAAGGCACCAAGCTAAGCCATTATAGACCCAGCTTACCCACAGCCAAACCATTTACGATAAAGCACTTCGAGAAAGAAAAGCTGCAAAGGGAAATAACTCTTTCCTTTCTTTCTTTTTTCCATTAGTAAATTATTACAAAAGTGATTCAAGACCCGAGAGCTTTGCGGAAGCATTTACCGAACTAACGAAACTCTCATTCCTCGAGTCACATTTTATAACTTTTCTCCAATTAAAAATGTAATAATAAAAAAAAGGGGTATATAATTTTAATATTTCTAATTAGCAGAAAGTTGAGTTCTATTTCTTGTTTGTTTTCCCAAACCTCTGTGTGTGTGTGTGTGTGTGTGTGTGTATTAAACTCTATATAATGTCAATTATATATATGAGGCAAAATAAAGATAGGATTGCATGCAGCTGGGTGGTGTGGACAAAAGAATGCGTTTTCGCAGGCATATAACACCCTCACACAAACCCCAACTCTTTTTCAAATCAGAAAAAAAAAAA
>NC_068987.1:50344179-50345134 GCF_001194135.2 Octopus bimaculoides | reverse complement strand
TTTTTTTTTTTTTTTTTTTTTTTTGCTTTTGTAAAGATATTTTATTAGACACACTGCTGCCCAAGTCAAGAAACAAAAGATGATGATTAAACTGTTTTATTACGCACAAACACACTCATAGAATTTTGGAGTTGTTCCGTTTTCTTTTTAATCAAACACATTATGTAAAGTGGTGGCTTTCAACCATTTTTTGCCTTTGATTCCTATTTTACTCAGATGAATCTTCAAAGCCATCCAGTATTTAAAATATCTTGTTATATTTTTTATAATTAGATATTATTAGGAATTGTATTTTAAAAACATGAAACTATTTTGTGTATTGTAGAAGTATAAATAATTTATCTGCAAATAAACTTTAACAACAAAATATTATATGGACTTCCAAGGATCAAATGGACTCTTGAGGATCCAAAACCACTAAAGTAATAATCACTGTGTGTGTCTGAGAGAAAGATAGAGAGAGGGGGAGGAATCAGGTCTTACAAAAATGTAATTCAGAGAAGTTAATGTTCATTGAGAAATAACATAGTAACATGTAAATAGTTGTTTCTCATTTAGGCACGAGGCTAACAATTTTTAGGGTAGGCAGTTTGTCAGTACCATAGACTCCAGTGTGGAGGCGCAATGGCCCAATGGTTAGGGCAATGGACTCATGGTCATAGGATTGCGGTTTCTATTCCCAGACCGGGCATTGTGAGTGTTTATTGAGCGAAAACACCTAAAGCTCCACGAGGCTCCGGCAGGGGATGGTGGCGAACCCTGCTGTACTCTTTCACCACAACTTTCTCTCACTCTTACTTCCTCTTTCTGTTGTGCCTGTAATTCAAAGGGTCAGCTTTGTCACACTGTGTCACGCTGAACATCCCCGAGAACTACGTTAAGGGTACACATGTCTGTGGAGTGCTCAGCCACTTGCACGTTAATTTCACGAGCAGTCTGTTCTGTTGATCGGATC
>NC_068987.1:50339735-50342334 GCF_001194135.2 Octopus bimaculoides | reverse complement strand
GTCCTACCAATTATTGATAAATAAAGTCATACCTTAAAACAAAAATCTTGGATGGATAAATTAGTATTTTTTCTTTTTTTTTTTTTTGGTTAACTGTTACATTATTTATTAACTGTCATTAAACACTACATGGTAAATAACTATTATTAAACAAACACTTGGTTTCTTTCCACTACTGCTTATATGTGGTGGTTACGTGCAACTGATTAGAGCTACATGAAATATTCTGAGAGTTTGGATTTTACTGTTAGACTCAGATGTGCTTTAGAATTTACTGAAATGTGTTCATTTATTCTCTTAGTTAATTGATTACCATTTGTTTTAGATTACAATTTAGTAGAACTAAACTACACTAAACATATCAATTTAAACAACATTCAGCTTAAACATTCATTTCATATTCACATCTTCACACACACATCAACACAAAGACATACAAAAGGTACACATATAAACATACTCTCACAGCACTCACAGGTTCACATATATGTATGTATGTTAAAATAACATAAAATGATATTAGTAGTTGGCATGGCATAACATGGCTTTTGTGTGGAGACTTTTGGTAGAGATTTTTTCTTTTTTTTTTTTTGCAGCTATGTTCAAACAAACCATGCACAAAAGTGTCAAGAAATGAGAAGAAATTACCACAGGCAATCTCGCTACCATCAGGTGCTGGAATTGGCTCTGGAGAATCAAATATGGTAATATATGATTTTTGGGAAATTTGGATTATACTACTTGGCGTTTTGTCAAGCCTCCAAATTCACAAAATGAAGAGAATTCAGTCAAAAGTAAAAAAAAAAAGACTACCCCTCTTTTGTTCTTTAAAAGCTTTAATTAAACAGCAAGTAATAAACAACAATAATAACAAAGATATTCAAGGAAGCATGAAATTTACAAAAATAAGAAATAAAAAATTGATGAAACAGTATCATATCATATTGGTAATTAAAAGTGACCCTGGCTTCAAAATTGAGGAAAGACGTGTTGATTATATCAATCCCAGTAATTTTATTGGTGCTGTATTTTATGACCCAATCTCTCCCAGAAGGATGAAAGGCAAAGTTGGCCTTGACAGCATTTGAAATCAGAAGAAACAAAGAATGGACTAAATACCAAAAGATATAGTTTCTCCTGTTCTACTAAGTCTGCCAATCCATTATCAGTGGTTAGAATTTAAGAAAGAAAAATTATATTCATGTTCAATTAAGAATATACCCTACATATCTTGAATAACTCTCTGGGAACTACAAACAACTCTGATTTGAATGAGTTGGTTGTGCTTAAGAGGGAGAGGTCATAAGAAAATTGCCGAAATAAAACTGTTGTAAAATAAAGCATTGTAAAATGAAGTGACAAATATAACCCAACCATCTGAAGGAGAATAACCTCATTGGCAACAGCAAATGCATATGATCAGTAAATTGGTCACTGAGATGTAATTTTCTCAGATAGCATGAGTAACAAATCTTTCTCTCAAAGCATAAGGCTGTCCCAGTATCATAAAACAAATTTACAGCATCTGAATCAAAAGCATACAACCTTTTCATCGTAAATACTGTGCTTAATTAATACATACTACAGAAGACTTGTGAATCTTTCTTTTGTGGCCTTTCTCTGTCTAAATACAGTCAGTTCATTTGACTGTGCAACGTATCAAATGTACAAGTAAATGTTTTATCAGCCCAAAGGAGGAAAGACAATGAGAACTTAAACAGAATTTGAAAATTTGATCAGTGAGGCATCATATCATCATATTTTTTTCTATCTTTCATGCTCACATAAGTTGAATAGTTCGACAGGAACTACACCAAGCTTCCATGTCTGCCAAAGCAGACATTGGAGCTTGGTACAGTCCTCTAGCTTTGCAGAGAATACTGAGGGCTTTTTTGAGGAATGCTACTCGTGAGGTTGCCAAGTAACTTTCAAGACAAGATCCTGCAACTGAGTGGAGATGTTGTATTGAGTGGGGTGACTTTATTTCAGGTGTTGAGAAGTTCAACTATGATAGAGGGACAAGCAAGTATTTTGATGAAAAGTGGGTACATAGCTTCCTAGTTAGAAAGAAAACAGAGGGTGAGGACATCAGGAGGATAGGCAGTACCCATGATCCTTTACAGAGCCTTTGAGACTAGTGGGAGGGAGGTACCATTAAACTGGAAACTTTGCTTGAATGCTTGCAACAGAGTGGACTCTGCTAAAGGCACTCAAGACACAATAAAATACAATAAAACATTCAGAGCAGGGCTCTGTTGCCTTAATTTAAATATGTACATTATATATATATATATATATACAATGTATATAACCTCAGCTATCATAAATAGTAAACTCTGCCAAAGTTCAAACTATCATCTAAAAAAGCAGAGAATAATTACATGTCACAGATCTGCTCAATCAAAGCTAACCCTGGAGAAGTAGGGGAAGTGATAAACAAAATAACAACTATATATTGGTGTTAACAAAGAAGTGTGTTTACAACGTAGGATTTTCATCAGAAATCTGCCAAATATTTCCTCTTCTGAAAAGGGCAAAATATTAAACATATAACTCCAGCTAAAAACATTTGTCTCCCCTTACACACACTTCCTGTTTT
>NC_068987.1:50337706-50339635 GCF_001194135.2 Octopus bimaculoides | reverse complement strand
CACACACACACACACATTTATATATATACTTTCATTATTTTACTGGTTTCAACCATTGAACTGTGGTCATTATGGGGCAATAACATGAAAGGTTTAGTTGATGCAACTGATTTCAGTTTGGTACTTATTCTACCAGTTTCTATTAGTTAAACTGCTAAGTTACAGGGACACAAGCAAGCTAACACTTGTCAAATTGTAAGAGACAAACTTAAAAACACAGACATGTATGACAGACTTCTGTACAGTTTTCGTCTGTTAAATTTACTCACAAAAAGGCATTTGCTCAAAGTGCCTTGGCATAGAAATGAACCTGAAACCATGTAGTTGTAAAGCTAACTTCTTAACCACACAGCCATACCTGCACCTATATATGTCTGTGTGTGTGTGATTTCTCAACCTGGTAAAAATAGCAGCCAAATATTCCTCAAATAACAACCAGTTGTCCTTAAAAAAAATGTATTGGATAATTTTGTTCCAGATATACTGTATTTTATATATATATATATATATATATGCCAAACAGTGAAAATGAGTGCTCAACACTGTATTGGTGGATATAATTTCTTTATTTGTGGGTTAAGGCTACCATTGGTCTTATGTTAAGAAAAGGAGGAAAATATCCAAGCATCTTAACAATTTTTCAAGCTGATCACTTGGAGAAATGTGTTCGCCTCCATTTTGGAAAACATATATATATGTGTGGAGGCGCGTGGCTCAGTGGTTAGGGTGTCAGCACCATGATCGTAAGATTGTGGTTTCGATTCCTGGAACGGGCGATGCGTTGTGTTCTTGAGCAAAACACTTCATTTCATGTTGTTCCAGTCTACTCAGCTGGCAAAAATGAGTAACGCTGCGATGGACTGGCGTCCCGTCCAGCTGGGGAACACATACGCCATTGAAACCAGGAAATATATATATATTCTTTTATTCTTTCATACTTTTACTTGTTTCAGTCATTTGACTGCATTCATGCTGGAGCACCACCTTGAGGGGTTTTAGTCAAACAAATCAACCTCAGGACTTATTTTAAGCCAAGTACTTATTCTATCAGTCTCTTTTGCTTAACTGCAATGTTACAGAGATGTAAACACACCAACACCGGTTGTCAAGTGGTGAGGGGGGGAACAAACAGACACAAAGACACACACATATACACACATATATATGTATCTATGTATATATACATGACGGGTTTCTTTCAGTTTCTGTCTACCAAATCCACTCACAAGGCTTTAATCACCCTAAGACTATGGTAGAAGACACTTATCTAATGTGCCATGCAGTGGGACTGAACCCAGAACCATGCAGTTGGGAAGCAAGCTTCTTACCACGTGGTTGGTATAGAAGCTACTTACCACACAGCCACAACTAGAAGAAACACGGGATGTTCATGGCTAGAATGCTTCTGATCATAAGCCTGTTTTCTCAGAGCTGAGCTGAGAGTAAACAACAACCAAATGACGCTGATGGTGATAATCATGATGACAAGAATCTCAATTACATTGAACCATAAAGAGAAAAGTGATCCAGTCTGTGAGATATTTTATTGTGTCATTCAAACCTCAAGCAGAGCTTGAACTGGAGCAAGGTATAAACTGTCGTTATTGTGGCTGACTAGTTGACCTGAAGTTACGTCTTGGCTGATTTAGTGACACACATTTTTGAGGTCACACTAAATCATAGTAAAATGTACTTTAGCGGTTCTAAATGACAAATAAGCTGTTCAAACACATCCATGTGTTTGAACAACTAATTTGCCATTTAAAGCTACTAAAGTACATTTTACTTTAATTTAGTGTGACCCCACCAAAAATGTGTGTCACCAAATTAGCCAAGACATAACTTTAGGTCAGCCCGTCAGCCAAAATAATGACAACTGACATTTTGCTCCAATATATATATATATATATATATATATATATATATATA
>NC_068987.1:50335234-50337435 GCF_001194135.2 Octopus bimaculoides | reverse complement strand
TATATATATATATATATATATATATATATATATATATGGGAGAATATACAAATAATAACAACAGACGAGGACAGGTGGTGTAAATAACGGAAGTATATATTAGTATGACGCTCGGGAATAAGGAAAGTCTTTGACGTTTCGAGCTACGCTCTTCAACAGAAAGAATACGGAGACAAGGAGAAAAACACGGAGAAAAAAAATTGAATAGTGTTCAGTCAACGACACACACATTACAGAGACCAAAGTAATGTATTTCCCATGAAAATTGGACAATACATCTAACTAACAGTTCATTGTTAATTTTACTGTCAAAGTATTTTTGAGTGGGTGCTGAAAAGAAAATACAAGAGGATCAGTTGATTATGATTTTATTTAACATAATCCCCTCTCAGATTCAGCAGGGCTTTGAGTTTTTTGGAACTCTGTAAGAGAACTCAGAAATTTGGGCCTCCAGCCAGGTCTTTTGTGATACCCAGGAACTTTTCAGCACCCACCTCATATAGACATACACATAAATCTGTATGTTTGTATGTATGTATCTATCTATCATACATTTGTATATATCTGTAAGATTGATAGATAGATGCTTGTTTTTATATAAAGTAATCTATAAAGATAGTTAAACATTAAATTGAAGGATCGCAATACAACACTTTTCAGTGAAATGCCGTATTTATTTTTACAAGGAAATGGTAGACAATGTTGGCATCAGATTATCTAATGATTGTAAGTAAATCATGACTTCAATGGCATTGTCAATCTTTTCCATGCATGTATGTGTGTGTGTATATATATATATGTATTTTAAAGAGATGTGAACTCTTATAAGTTGCATCAGAACTCTCCTGTCTAAGAAGACAATATCTCTGAATAAAAATTGACATGGGATAGAGTGGACACCTCAAACAGTCTCTCTAGTGACAGTTGCACTATAAAATGTACTTGTTACACATAGTAAGACATATACAGCAGAATTGGCTAGTTTTTCTCTGTTCTTGCATGTACCAGGTGACAAATAACTGTAGCAATTGGCAAGATATTTTAGATTCCTCCAACCCATGTCAATATGGAGAAACAGACATATGCTGATGGCGATGATGACAGGTTCATATACAATAGAATTAGGTAAAAAGTCATATTTTACATAAAATACTCTATAAATAAAAATATCAACTTATAATAATCAGAAATATACATATCCAGTGATTAAATTGCAACACAGTTATGTTGTCAACTAAGTTACAGCTTAAAAGTATATCTTATGTTACAAAACAAAATTTGATCTAATAAAGAACAACTAAAAAAAGTCACTAGCAAATATTTCATATATATTAGCAACAGAGACAGTATTAATACTGAGAAGTAATATTTATCCACACTTAAATGTAGATGTTCTGTTAGAACAAACTATACTGTAGTAGTTACCATGAGAGAAACTCTCATATTGGCTTTTGGTGCAAAATGCACTGTCTCATATCACTAGAGAGGAGACAAATCTCTACCTCTACTACCAATCTTTAGAGGCAGCAGTGATTCATCTCCTGCCAGCAATATATATAGATTGACAGTGCTAGAACAGGTGCTGGCATTGCAATTAGCCAGCATAAATATATACATAGGTGCAGGCGTGGCTATGTGATTGCATATATATGTAGTGGGGAGTGTCTCCTTGTTTTGACATCATGTGACAGTTGTAAGCAAGTTTCATCATCATACAGACAGTGTCATTCATTTCCAAATTTCCATGAAAACATGTTCAGTCATGGGGAAAATATTACCAACTTGGAGACAAATGAGGGATGGTGACCAGAAGAGCATCTGGCCACAGAAAATCTGCTTCACTTTAATTCCATCTGGCCCATGCAAGAATGAAAAGGTGAGCAATGAAATGACGAAGATGATGTAAATAAATATATACATATATATATATATATTATTTTGCTTAAAAGAGTTCCAACACTGTCTGTTTTTTATGTTTTATTTATATTCCTGCAGAACTAATGTGGGGTATAGAATATGGAATATACAATATATAATATGATATACAATATACAATATAAAATAAAATAAAATAAAAATGGATGGCACCATGAAAGAAAGTATTGAATGTAGATGAAATATTGAGTGTTCAATATAAAGGATCAAATATATAAATATATAAATATATATATATAAAGGCGACTCGAGTTTCAGGGCTATTT
>NC_068987.1:50330472-50334101 GCF_001194135.2 Octopus bimaculoides | reverse complement strand
ATATATATATATATATATATATATATATATATATATATACACACACACACACATATATATATACATACACACACACACACACACACCAGTTTAAAGTATTTGCTCATCATATCAAAAATACTGATCAGTTGCTTAACTGGCTAGAAATAGCAGCCAAATCTCCTGAAAACCATACCCTGCTGTATTAAAAAAGAATGCATCGAATAACGTTGTGCAAGGTCCACTAAACTTGAAGAAAGCAAGATAATCTGGTCAGGTTTTAATCACTTTTGATGATACACTTGCTCAATCAGGAGCAAGATAGAATTAAGCAACAACAGGACAAAGAGGCAAAGAATATATTACCTTGGGCTCCAAGCATAGTGGCTTTCACGGTCGACAAGATCTTCAGTTGAGTACCTATGGTGGGTATTCGTTCACAAACAAGCAGTAAGTTCTTTAAAAGAAGAGAAAAATGAATAAGACAAAGACAACTTATAAAATCAAGTAAAAGAAAATTTTTTAATGGAAACTAATGTTAAAAATACAATTTTTTAATATAAAATGACATCTAGCTTTAGAGGGTAGTGGTCCATGAGCCGAAACTGTCTGGTTTGTATCATGTCAATAACACTGTAATGTGCCATGTAAAAGTCAGGAGCCAATAAAAGCATCATCACATGGTTATTCAATCTGCTAGAAATAGCTACTAGATCTTATTCAAATCACCTCCTGTTGTTTTACAAAAGGAAGGATACATTGGACAATGTAAATAGTGTAGTTTCTGATATACATAAAAAGAAGAGATGATCTGTTTATGGCTGAAAAAGGTTCTGATCATAAGTTTGTTCAATCAGGACTGACCTAGGGTTAAACAACAACTCCTCTAAACAACTCGTTGCAAATATGTGCCATAAGTTGTTGTTGGCACTCCGTCGCTTACAACATCGAGGGTTCCAGTTGATCCAATCAACGGAACAGCCTGCTCATGAAATTAACGTGCAAGTGGCTGAGTACTCCACAGACACGTGTACCCTTAATGTAGTTCTCAGGGATATTCAGCGTGACACAGTGTGACAAGGCTGACTCTTTGAATTACAGGCACAACAGAAACAGGAAGTAAGAGAGAGAAAGATGCGGTGAAAGAGTACAGCAGGGTTCAGCACCATCCCCTGCCGGAGCCTCGTGGAGCTTTAGGTGTTTTCGCTCAATAAACACTCACAACGCCCAGTCTGGGAATTGAAACCGCAATCCTATGACTGCGACTCCGCAGCCCTAACCACTGGGCCATTGCGCCTCCACTGTGCCATAAGTAGATATCTGATAAAAAAGAAAACTTATATGAGAGTTTCTTAAGGGCTGGTATAGTACTTCATTTAGGTTTCATAGCATGAAGTGAATGAAAGATAAAATCTTCTCGATAGAATACCAACCCCAAATAAATTGGTAGCCAAGTCTGTTAGTAAGGCAAATTGACATTGTGTTGCCTTAAAACATAACAAAATGCTATGAACTGCTGGCCCAGTACTTCCTTAATTCAGCCATCTTAACTCTCATGAACTGAGTTTAACTCACAAGTGTAAGGAGAGGGAGCACTATAATTGATGAATGTTTTGTTAGCTTGCAGTGCTGAGTTCAAGTTCTCTTGTGGGCCATTTGAAGGTAAGAGGAAACAGCTGTGCATTTTCTTTCCAAGAAGTCTGGAGGGAGAAGAGAAGGAGGAGGAGGAAGAGGGGAAGAAGGAGAAGAAACAGAGGAAGGAGAAGAAAAAAGAGGAAGAAGGAGAAGAAAAAAAGGGAGGAGAACAACAACTGAATTAACCAGCTTAACTGTTGACCATAAAATGCAAAATGTTGACTGTATACAAAATAAAATACACATAACAAAAACAATGCAAATAGCAGAGAGAGAGAGAGAGAGAAATTATTGAAGCTTACAGTTCTCATTCTCTTGTCAGTACATTCAAGTGCAAGGATCTTAGCTAGCCGGGTCACTTCTTCTGAGGCCTCAGCTATAGCTTTAGCAGTTGCAATCAAATCTTTCTTGCTTCCACCTTCACCTCTGGTGATGAACAAAATAAAGATATCATGTAACAACACAAAGACCATTAATTTTTCAGTCAAAAATTTAAGTCAAAAGTTACAAAAAAATTTTAAAAGCCTAATTGTTAAAAAATGTAGAATCTATAAAATAAAATAGCTAATATTTAATATATATAAAAACTTACTGAATAGTTACCCAAATTCAGTTATTTGTACAAATTTATTATCATCATCTCCAATATCATTATAGTTGTTAGTAATTAATTAATTTAATTTTCATAATGGTTTTTCAATAAGCTGTGACTAAGCTGGAGCACCACTTTCAAGGGTTTAACCAGTCATACTGACCCCAGTATTAATCTTAGTCAGGTACTTCTTTTATTGGTACCCATCTGTTGAACTGCTAGGTTATGAGGCATGAAGGAATGCTAACAAACTACACTGGTTTTTAGACTGGAAACACACACACACACACTATGAAACTGAACCATCTCAGTCATTTAAAATTGTTCGTTATTCAATAACATCTTAATATTTCTGGGAGTAGTTATTACTGAATTAGTAAACATCACGTAAAAAGGACCATTTGAGCGTGATCGTTTCCAGCTTCGCCTTACTGGCACTTGTGCCAGTGGCATGTGAACAAAACATTGGACTGACTCCTGTGCAGGTGGCACGTAAAAAACACCATTTGAGCGTGGCCATTGCCAGTACTGCCGGACTGGCCCTTGTGCCAGTGGCATGTAAAAAGCACCCACTACGCTCTCGGAGTGGTTGGCATTAGGAAGTGCATCCAGCTGTAGAAACTCTGCCAGATCAGATTGGAGTCTGGTGTAGCCATCTGGTTTGCCAGTCCCCAGTCAAATCATCCAACCCATGCTAGCATGGAAAGCAGACGTATGATAATGATGATGATGATCTTCTACTATTAACTTCATCTTTTGCCCTGTTATACAATGTTCTAATTGGTATATCTTAAAAACATCTTTATTTCATTAACATAAAAATATATCTTTGATAATCTCTTAAAAAAGCAACTCAATTTAAAATACCACCCATGACCCTTTATAGGGAGTTTCATGACTGGTGAAAGGAAGGGAGAAATTTATTCTCAAACTGAAAACCTGGCCCAAATGCTCACAACAGAATGGGGTCAGCTAAAGGTGCTCAAAGTGCCAAGTAGTGATGTTAAAACAAGTAGAGAATTAATTCTTACACCTAAGTAGGCCATAGCAGGATTTGAACTCAGAATGCAAAGAACCGGTACAGTTCCATCAATTTATTGCACAGTATTAGTATTCTATAAAAGAGGCATCTCCAATAAATTAATAAAAATAATTTGTTCTGGAAAGTCATGAGAATTAGTGACTTAACAGATTTATGAAATTAGGGAAAATATTTTGGAGTTGAAGAAATTATTCACTGCATCTTTAATTATTTACCAATTATTTCACAAACATTCACTTTAATTTCTTTATAAAATTTTTCTTTCTTTTTTTAATTTATGTATATATATATATATATATATATAAACTGAAAATATTAAATAAAAATAGGATTAATTTTTTTAAAGAAACAATATAACTTAAGCAAATTGAACAGAACTTG
>NC_068987.1:50329087-50330409 GCF_001194135.2 Octopus bimaculoides | reverse complement strand
CAAACTGTTTTTTTTTTTTTTGCTAAGACAAAAAATGATAAGTTATGAATTAAAAAGCATTATAATTTTTTAATTTTTTTAATTTTTCTTTTAATTTTAGAGGCTAATATTTATGTTTTTTGTCGTGCAAGTGATTTTCTGTAGTAAAGGGGGAAAAAATAATAATTAATACAATAAATAAAATGCAGCCATGCCATTATCATCTTCAATAGTATAACTTTAAATTTTAAACAGTTTTCGTACAGTGAAAAGAATTTGGTGTGATATAATAAACATTTCTCAAAACAAACGAAATAAACTGAAGGACTAGAGAGGACGCAGAGCCAAATGGCCATAAACATTTAAAAGAAAAATAAGAGGATTAGACAGTTTAGTGACATCAGGTAGGTTAGAGATTATGAAGAATAAGTTTGTGCATTAATCTCTGCATTTTTTTTTTTTTTTTGTGAAACAGTAGATATTATGTATACATTTGTCTTTGTATTTTACCATATAGAAATGTCTTTGCATCTTTGTATGTAGTTTAGCCCCATGTCAGTTCTGCTTTAAGAATGTGCTTATAAAATGGACGATATAGTGCCTGGATGGTATGAATGCATAGCAAGTATGTACTGCTGTTGGGTAACACCAACCAATCAGCTTTATACTAGATTTATGGCACAGAAATAACTGACCAAAAATATATTTTATAACATGTTTCTACTCCAGGTCCTCCCACCTTAAATCTGGATTCTAATGTCTTAAGATTTTCATATCTTAAAAAATATGGTCTTTATTTCTAAAGGACTAAGAAGATTTTTGAAGTAGATCTGGCTGCTACTCTGAGCATAATGAGCAACTTCATAGAAACTGGCTCACAAGTGTGCAATGTGGTATTAATATGTGTCTCTGCGTATACACATGAGGACTTGGCTGTGCACATGATGTGTAAGTTGGCTAATATGTTGTGTTATAACATGTGTATGAACACCTATTTGATAATATATCTTTTATCTCTTTTATGATGTGTTTCAGTCACGTGACTGCAATCATGCTGGAGCACCACTGTTAAGGAGTATAAAAGCTATTAAGCAGCTTTCCAACAAACAAAGCCACAATACATTTATCTTCATAAATTCATATATTAAAGGACATCTCTATGTTTTCTGAGTTAAAATAGAAGCAGAGCACTAGAATCAGACCCAGAAATTAGTAAAATAGGGGAATGCTTGACAAAATACTTTCAGTAAGAATCTGAGAGTGATAAGAGTCAAACGTAATGATGACCAAAGAGTTGTATGTAACCTAAATCATTGAAAGTATTTTCATGCCTGATACTCAAA
>NC_068987.1:50327230-50328403 GCF_001194135.2 Octopus bimaculoides | reverse complement strand
CACAAACACACATACATATATATATATATATATACATATATACGGCGGGCTTCTTTCAGTTTCCGTCTACCAAATCCACTCACAAGGCTTTGGTCGGCCTGAGGCTATAGTAGAAGACACTTGCCCAAGGTGCCACGCAGTGGGACTGAACCCGGAACCATGTGGTTGGTAAGCAAGCTACTTACCACACAGCCACTCCTGCGCCTATATAAATATTTTAAGTACAAGAACTGTATTTGTGATGTTGTTGAGAAGGATAAAGGTTAAAAGAAAGGATGTAAAGAATGCCTGTGTGTAGTAGAGAGTAGGTTAGTAATGACATAGCTAGATGTAGTGTACAAAGAACTAGTAAGATGATGTAGTTTGGTGTAAAATTGAAGAATAGCTCATGTGGAGTAATAATTGGTGAAAGACAGGAGAAAAACCAAAGAAAACAAGTGGGAGAGAGGAAGGTAAAGAAGAAAAAAGATGAAGAGGGCAGAATAGGAAAGAGAAACGTAAATATGAAAGAAAGTTATATGAGAGAGAGAGAGAGAGAGTAATGAAATGGAACTGGAGTGGGGGATAGAGTAAGAGAATGAAGAAAGTGAGATAAATAGAGGGAGAGGAAGAAAATAGGAACCTGGAAGAAAAGAAAATGAAATTTTGATACTGAAAGAGGGGGAGGATTAGAGAGTATTGAAATGAAATAGGGAAAAATATGATAAAAAATGAGAGAAGGAAGGGGGAGGAGAGGCAGAAAATATAAACATAGAAGAAAGTTGCTGCTGCTGCTGATGATGATGATGGATAGTAAAAGTAAAAAAGAAAGATATGAGAGGGAGTTAAGAAAGTGAGAGGAAAGGGATTAGGAATTAAGAATTGAGTTTAATTTAAACTGTGTCTAAAGACTATTGAAATTGTTTGAATACATATGCCTTAAGTGTGATTATTACTACATATAGGATTCTGCTGTTAATGGAAGATGTTGACGTGTGTGATGGTATATATGATACATGGGTGTTTATACAAGACAAGGGGAATCATCAGTACATGCTGATGAATATATATGCCTATCTTCGAGTATGTATGCACTTAACAGTACTAATTTTTGCATGTGTGAGTATTTCAAATACATATGTGTGTGTGTATATATATATATATATATATATATATATATATATATATATATAT
>NC_068987.1:50312050-50326944 GCF_001194135.2 Octopus bimaculoides | reverse complement strand
TATATATATATATATATATATATATATATGTATGTATGTATTTATATATATTTTTATACCAAAATTAGGCAAAAATATTGTATCTGTTAACAAACGTAGAAAAATACTCACAAGTGAGTTTTTGTATTTATATCGATTTAAATGAGAGCTCAAAACTTATCCATTGAAAATACTTTGTTATAATAATGAAGTATTTTATAATAAAGTATTTTCAATGGATCAGTTTTGAGCTCTCATTTAAATCGATATATATATATATATATATATATATGCATGCATGTTTTTTAAAAAGTGTGTGTAAACGTTCATATGCATATGTACATCTAGAAGTATCTGTAAACTTAAGCATATGATTACATATGAACAGTGTTTAACTCCAGGTCATTACTGACTGAGCAGCCAAGTGACCAAAAATATTCCAGCCATGACTATTCTATCTATCAAAATATCTAACATATGCACTGTTCAATGTGTCCTTCCTTTTTTTTTTAAGATGGTAGAAATGATCTGAGGAAGATTTGATAGTTGTTTCTAGCAGGTTGGGAAGCTCCTAGAACTATAGTGCTGGAAACACTTAGAAGCACCTTTGATGACTGGTATGCTTAGGCATGTGTGTGTCTTGTGTTTTGTACTTGTGTATGAGTGTGAGCCTGTATGTGTATACTCTTGCATGTTTGTGCAAGCCTCCACCTGTGTGCTTTTGTGCATGTGTGTGTGTGCTCATGTATGCATGTGTGTGGGTGCATGAGAGCATGTGCATGCATGTGTAAATATGTGTGCAATTTGAGAAGGAATTCGAACAAGAAATTTCGTTCTCAACAGAAGAAAATGGCTCAGTCATGCCTGCGGCCTTAAGATGAAAAGACTGTTTGCTTTTGGTAGTGATGAAGCCTTCATAAAAAAAAAGTAAATAAATATAATGAAATAACAAACAACTTTTAAGAATCAGAGTAATAGGATGTGGTGGGGGTAATATTAATATATTCAATATAGTTTCAACACCCTCTGTAACAATAGACATTAATTAGAATTTCTAAAAGGCAGAGTAAAAGAAGGAGAAACTAATGAGAAAATGTATCATGATGTTTTCAAACAGTTGCTGTAATGGGTTTTTGGATTCCTTTAAGAAGTTTCAAAGAACCAAAGACACTTATCATGTCCAAACTAATGTCCAGGAAAAATACATAGGATAATGTAGTCCTAGATACAGGAGGGTCATGGAATGCATTTGCTCAAAGTTGACCTGGGAGCTAAATAAACAATAAACAAAAACAACAATAGCAAAACTAAGGTTCTACTTCCCCTGAAGCTAGATGATGGAATACTTGAGTTGTTGTTAGAATAAATCTGACACTGAAATTGAATTCCACCCAATTCTGTAGTTGATTTAAACAACAAGCATTATTGTTTAAGCAACAAACATTATTTTCTTGTTCTTTTTTTTTCCCCCAATGGTCTCTAGATATACAAAAAATAAAGCCAAACTCAGAGGGAATTTTATTCAGAATGTTAAGACACCAAATTAAATATAATTCTAAACCTCACATCCAACAAAAACATGAGGGAAGGTTGAAAGGGTGAAAACCATTCATTATATAGCAAAAAAAGCAAAAAAAAATCAACAAGATTTTTTTAAATAAGGGTTAACAAAAGAAAGGGGTTGATTGAATTTTGTCCAAATACAGGAGCGAGTAGGTATTTTTTTTTTTTTCTTCTTTCATAATTTAATTTTTTTTTCTCCCAGGAAATGAAAGTTTCCTGGTATTGTCAACACCAAAAGCAAACTACCTTCCATACATAAAGAGCTTACGTCTTGTGAACAGTACACCATATCCATTTGCAATTTTCCTGACAACTGCAAGTAGCAAGTCGTGGTATTAGTGCTTCAAGTAGAAATATACCTTTTTTGTTTGTTCGTTTTTTTTTTTTTTTTATATCTTTTCCTCTCTCTCTCTTAATGTTGGCCAGATAATAGACTGATAAATTTCTTAAGGTAATCAAGTTATTTAAGCTTTAGATTTATAAATGAAATATATAAATAATAAAAGAACAAATAAATAAAATAAGAAAACAAAGCATACACACAAACACAAAACACACAACTCTAGACTAGAGAAACTTTGCTATTTGCTATATAATTAAGGGATTTACTTTTGTTTATCCATATTGCATATGGCACAGCCATGACCAACCAGGCCAGAGTGAGCCAGTATCATGGATTTTAATCAATAAGCTAAGGAAACAAAACAATAATTAGGTCACTCCTTTTTTTTCACAGACATGTGCACATTAATATATTTTGATTTCTGTCTGTTTATACACAAATCAACATAGATCCAAACATAAATGCACATACATGTATGTAGAATACACAATGTGTGATGGTGAGATCTTTTGGCACTCTGTTGGTTTTGACAAGGGATCCAGTTGATCCAGTCAACAGAACAGCCTACCACTGAAATTAACATGCAAGTGGCTGAGCATTCCACAGACATGGATACCCTTAATGTGGTTTTCAGAAAGATACAGCATGACACAAAATGTGACATGGTTGGCCCTTTGAATCACTGGTACAACTCATTTTTGCCAGCTGAGTGGACTGGAGCAACGTGAAATAAAGTGTCTTGCTCAAGGACACAATGTTATTACACCAATTCCTGCACTTGACTGGTACTTTGTTTCACCAACCTTGAAGGGATGAAATACAAAACTGAATTCAACAGGTTCTGAGTTCAGTATGTAAAGAGCTATAAGAAAGCATTTTGTCAGATGCGCTAATGATTCTGCTAGCTTCCCATCCTTTAATAATAATAATAATAATAATAATAATTTCTAATATTGGCACAAGGCCAGAAATTCTGAGAGGAGGGAAAGTCAATTATATTGACCCCCAGTACTCAACTGATACTTATTTTACTGATACCAAAAGGATGAAAGGCAATGTTGACCATGGTAGGATTTGAACTCAGAACATAAAGAGCTGGAAGAAATCCTGCTAGCATATTCCTTGGCATGCTAATTCTGCCACCTTTTAATAACAATATATTATCATAGGAAAAGTTGAAATACGGACATAAAGTTTAACAAAACATTATCACCATCATCATCATCATCATCATCATCAGAGTAATTCATATCTCCAACAGCTTACAGCTGTATGTCTTCTCATAATGCCTATTAGTATAGTCCCTCAAGAACAGGAAAGATTTTCTGAAGATTGCAATGGAAATAAACAGACAGAGAAAGAGAGAGAGAGAGATAGATACGGAGTGTATGTGTGTGTTTGTAGTTCTGCTTGCTTGTTTCATGTGTTTCACATTGCCTTCAGCTATTTTCTTCTCTATGTTGTTGAAGTGACAATTCTTTGATGTTACAGAGACAGACTACTCAACTTAAAGGACAGGAAAGGAAAAGAAAACATGAAAAAACTCACTAATAGAAACTAGCCACAGTGTCACACACAATTTTCACACTATAACACACAGCTTTGGTACATTCTAACAGCTTTCACAGTATCATTATCCAACACAGCACAGAAATACAAAGATATCAGACAGATATTTCAAAAAAGACACTATTAATTTCATCAGAGAATATAAAAGACAAATTCAATTATGTAACATGGTAGTAACATGGTCGACACTATAGGTACCAGCTTGGTATGTATTGAACAATAAGAGAAATTCTAGATCTGTCTTTTAAATTTAGAGGTTTTTTTTTACTAATAGTTAGACCTAATTAATTGAATTTATCATTAGTGATATTTTTATAAAATAGTAAAATCATAATATATATCAGATGTTACAAAAAACATTAGCAATTTAAAGCAGAAAAATAAACAATATGAGAAAAAAGTTTTTTGAAATATAAAGAAATTAGGAAATTGACCAAATTTCCTGATTTGCAATAAAGTAGTTTTAACAGTATACTGGTTGAAGATTTTTATGCAGATTTACTAGTATAAAATGTGATGCTACAGGGCACTGTGTAATTGTTAAGTTAAAATAACTAAAAGTATGTGCTGGGTCTACAGGCACATTAAGCCAGAGTTTATCCCAGATTCCATGGCATTTCAGTAGATGAGAGTACAAGAGAATTCTCTGAATGAGCACTAGTTAACCTACTTCCAGCTGTTATTGGAATTCATTTTCATCTGAATGAATTGATGTAACATAAAATCATTTCAAGTGCTTTGCTCAAAGGTACAACACATAGTCAACCTTGGATGCATCCAATGTGTCCATTTTTGAAGACAGAGTACAATTTGGGGAAAGTTAGGCAGCTTTTTCTAGCAGGTTAAGTGACCATATAAAGGCTCCCCTGTTGGTTCATGATGTTTCTTCTTCTTGTTGCTGTGGTCAACTCTGGCTGAATAGATCCATGATATGGAAGTAGCTGATTGAATGAATTATTTAGTCTAAACTGAAACAATTTTATCTTTATTGTATGTTGTTATAAAACATACAACTCATGACAACTGGTCCCTGGAAGCCCTGCAAAGTCTAAAAATATGCGGCTGAAAACAATCACATTAGTAATGAAGTATTGAAAGTAATGTTGATCAAATAAATCTCTCACCTAACAAGATGGGAAAGTTTCGCAAGTAGAAGAGCCATTTTCTTTGCAGCTACAATGATTTCATTGTCTTTACTAGACCATTGCTTGGTTTCCATATGTAGATCATGGGCTGCCATCTGGTAAGGGATAAGAGAAACAACTCTGTTAATAACAATGATGATAATTCTTTCGGTTATAGGCACAAGGCCAACAATTTTGAAGAAAGAGTACTAGTTGATAATATTGACTCCAATACTCGACTGGTACTTTATTTTATTGACACCAAAAGAATGAAAGGCAAAGTTGACCTCAGCAAGGTTTGAACACAGAATGTAACCAACAAGAACAAATGCTGCAAGGCAGTTTTTTTCCAATGCTCTAACAATTTTGCCATTCCACTGCTCTTATTATTATTATTATTATTATTATTATTATTATTAAGGCAGCAAGCTGGCAGAATCGTTAGCATGCTGGGTGAAGTGCTTAGCAGTATTTCATCTGCCGCTACGTTCTGAGTTCAAATTCCGCTGAGGTTAAAGTTGCCTTTCATCCTTTCAGGGTCAATTAATTAAGTACCAGTTGAATACTTGGGTCGATGTAATTGACTATCCCCCTTCCCCCCAATTTCAGGCCTTGTGCCTATAGTAGAAGGGATTATTATTATTATTATCATTATTCATCATGTTCCTACTCCAGTCATTTGGTTCAAATGAATATTAATTTTATAACATAATCCTCTTATATCCTAAAGCAGTAGAGTGACTAAAACAAAAGTGGTTTCGGTGTTGGATTTTCATACTGAAGGTTACAAGCTCAGACTTTATTATGGATAGTGGAAACAAGAACAAAAATACTAGCAGAATATAAATTTTGATTGGGTATTCTTTGAACAATCTAAGACCAAATATATGACTGGCTACTCTTTAGAATCATATGAGAAAAATAAGTTAAGCTCCAAAACTTGATCATGTTGGAGGAATTTGCAAAAGACATGCATGATCAGATTGAATGTAATATTAGATTTAATGATAGAAACTAATGACATAAACAGATCGGCCAGTCTTCAATGCATAACATTACTTACATAGTTGACTACCTTTCCTACTGCCTCTCTTTATGAAATGGAAGATTGATATGAAAGAGTAAATGGTGACTGAACTAAACAGACTATTATGATATTTGTCTGGCACTGATTAACATTACTCTATTCCAGCCAGCATATTCTCTCATTCATGGAATGTCTGCTAACACAAAGTATTCCACTGTTTCATATAGACATGTGTCCCAATGAAATAAGTGTCATATGTGTGGTGCCAACAGACACCTACCACTGTGTAGTATTCACTAATAAATACTATGTTATCCAAGTAGTGAATTAAATAAAATACCTATAATGAATTGTACTGTTTC
This sequence comes from Octopus bimaculoides, assembly GCF_001194135.2. Taxonomy (NCBI): domain Eukaryota; kingdom Metazoa; phylum Mollusca; class Cephalopoda; order Octopoda; family Octopodidae; genus Octopus; species Octopus bimaculoides. The sequence goes on along the minus strand of NC_068987.1, from coordinate 50,320,977 downwards.
AATCAATCTCAACTGTGTGGTACCCACTAACATACTAAGTTAAGTGGTCTTTGACTAAAACTGTTACCTTTATGCTATTCCCTATTACAATAGTGGCAACTAACAAACTGTATCAGCTGTATGGTGTGCATGTCACTTCATCTCAACTGAGTAGTGTCTGTCTTCTAACGTATAATGTCAACTATGGATATTCACATGTAGACTCAGTTGCATGTTGGACACTCAGACATTATGTCAGTTATGAGGTTGACACTCACATATGATGTCAGCTCTGTAGTTGACTCTCACACATAATATCAGCTCTGTGGTTGACTCTTACAAATAATATCAGCTCTGTGGTTGACTCTTACAAATGATGTCAGCTCTGTGGTTTAAATTCACAAATGATGTCAGCCGTGAGCTGTACAGCATACACATCATGTTCACAAAGCAGAATCTAACAACCATATCATATCCAGCATGATGTCTAACACATCACATTTCTATAATGGCTAACATACATTTCTACTGTGGTTGCCAATGAAACAAACATCAACTTCTGTGACGCCCAACAAATGACATGCAGTCACCTTGTGTGAAATCTACCAACAGACTTTATCAGTCAATTGATTAATGATACTGCAATGTTCAATTACTCACAACTTACATATCATTGATCTACTTACCATAATTGGTTGATTGACTTGTGGCACTGGGAAAGCAGATTCATCCTCGTCATCAGTCTCTGGAGGTGGAGGTCTTGGAGGACAGGCATCACTTGGCAGTGGTGGCCGTGGAGGAGCATCTGAAAGCAATATTTTGGCACTGTTGTACTTTCTAGGCTATTATGTAATTCTTTGCATATGCACTAACATCATTTAAGCAATAACAAGAGAAATATTGTATGCAGAAAGCTGCAGTAGACATGCACAGCTGGCATAGATGGAACAGCAGTTTAGAAAATTTAATAGGGAAACTTCAAATCAAAGCAATAAATGATGGTAAAGATGTAAAGTGCAGAGAAGGGTCACAATAGAAGGTTTATTGCTATAGAATGGTAGAGTTCATAAACCTGAACCAATAAGAAAATCTCATTTTGGAAATATATGGAACCTATTGGAAACCTGATAGAACCTAAATGGATACAATTGATAACTAAGTCTGGAGTTATATGCAAACATCCCTGTTGATTTGTGCATCTTAAGAGAAATTCCTAATTATTTCTCTTATTGTTTTGTTTTGTTTTTTTCCATTACTTCCTTTCCCCTAGATTACACTTTACATTAGTTCAAAATTGGTTTCTTTCTTGGGCCACTTGCTTAATTTGAAAGAAATTATTAGCTGAATTGACCCCAGTACATTAGAGATATATTTTACTACCCTTGTAGAGATGAAAAACAAAAAGCAATACAGCATGATTTACAGTTAGGACAGTGAGGATTGGGAATGTAGAGAGTATGGTAGTAATCCAATATTAAATGGTCAATGATTGTATAAATGTTTGATACACACACCGTGCTGGAACTAAGCAGTAATTCACAGAACTAAGATAAACTCTTTCATTACAATGTGATGCAAACCTGTCAACGATAAAGAGAAAAACTGCCAGCTTCTTTCAACTACTTAATATATCTCTGGTTTGAGTAAAGCCCTAAAAACTTATATTTCTGCCAGGCATTGACAGAAATGCAGTCTCATAGTAAAATACAAAAGTACAGACTTACTAAGTTAAGTACTTTAGAGATTTCAGATCTAAGTTCTTCAAGGTAAGACAAAGAGGGAAGCAGAAGGAAAAAATAATAAAATTAAATGAACAAGAAGCAAGAACATGAACAAGAGGCAAGATGAAGCTAAATATTGCTAAAATAGAAACAAAAAATTGTATTTATGCGTTTGTGCTTATGTATGTGTGTGTGTGCATATAAACACTTTTGATAGTGTACAGAATAACATATTGGTCATAATGATAAGGCTCATCAAAAATGAAGGAACTGTTCTTTGGTTTATTTATATACAGATGCAGAAAGTATTCAAATATTTGTTATTATATTTTAAGAATTTTTCATCTAGCTCTTGAGAATGCTTGTACCTCTACGGTAGAAGCACAAACATTCACAAGCGCTAAATGAAAAGTTTTAAAAATGTAATAACATAGACATTAAAAGGCTTTCTGTACTTGTATATATAAATAAAAAAAACTAAAGAACAGATCCTTCATTTCTTTTAACCTTATTATTATTACCATGTAACTGCCATTGCAAAAATCAAAGAACAATTTAGTAAAACAAGAACAAATAAGAAAACCAAAGCAGTGATGAGTAACATGAAATATATATATATATATATATAAAGAAAAGAAGGGTAAAGATACCGCTTGCTAAAAAATTAAAGATATCCTTACCCTTCTTTTCTTTAAATATTTTATACCTGTTTAGGTAGAAGTTTTTCTAACCACCTCATTATTACTGTTTTTAACAGTAATAATACTTCACACACACACATATATACATATATATTAAAAAAAAGAAAAAAATCATATAAATGAAATGGCAGTTGTTCCAAAAAGATGGAAACCATGAACAAAAGCGCACCATCATGCTTCAAATGAAACCAGAAAAAGTTTAGATGAATTAAAAATTAAAAGAAAAAACAAACACAACAAGAATAAAACATTAATAAATAACATGAATGAATTAATAAACAAACACAAAAATAACCTTCCTTGTAAAGAAGCAGTTTTTGTCAACAATTATAGTTTTACCTACACTGCCTAGATGTTAAGCTAAGAGGAGAATGAGGAGGAGTTGGTTTTGTAAAGTAAAAAATATTATGATTGATCTTGTATCCCTAAAACAGGATGTTTAGATTTACATGTGCTAGAGGCAAGTTGCACTAAACTCAATGATATGGAGGAGAGAGTTACTCTCTATCTATGCTCTCTGCCCACACACACAAAAATTTCCAATGGTTCAGTGCACCAAAGTAAATAAATATTATGTAGAAGAGATTTATCAGCTTGAGGTGTTAAGTTATAATCCTGCTGTAAGCAAAATCCATGATATGCAATCTATGTAACTTTATACTTCCAGTAGCCAGAAGGGACTTTTACTTAATTCTTGTTTCATGGTGTCAATTATGACAGGGTGGATCCCACCACTCCACCTTAGGTAGGAGACAAGTCAATTGCAAATAACAGCCCTACGCAATCTTACAACTTTGATGAATTAACTCTTTTGATACTAACCTGCTTGAGACTGCCTCTGGTTCTATGGTACAAATTTCCAGTTTTAAAGTGATCTAAGTTAATACTGCCCATCAAAATTTTATGTCAGTTCATGTTCCAAACACCAGCTTAGTAATGACAAAGTTGCTTAACTATATTCTTCAATATTTTCATAATTAATTTAAACAAAAGCAGTGTATTTCGACAGAAATATGTTAACAAAAAGGTTAAGGTGTGTAAAAGTAGACATACAGTCTAAGCACATTACAAAACACCTTTGGCAGATTTCATGGTTGATGAGTGGTTAGTTCAATACGATATCAATAATTGGCATTTTGTTTCCTACAAAAGACTTGTGGCAGTTTTGTATCTTCAGATGGAAAACTTAAAAATAGGTTCCACTACAACATTAACATCTGGTAAATATCGTCATCATTTAATGTCCATGTTCCATGCTGGTGTGGGTTGGATGATTTGACAGGATCTGACAGGTCTAAGGACTGCATCATACTCCAATGCCTGCTTTGCTCAGGTTTCTATATCTGGATACCCTTCCCAACATCATCCACTTTACAGCATGTACCAGGTGCTATTTTCATTGCACCAGTACTAGTGAGGTCACCACATAGCTTGCAAGACTATGAACCTCAAGGGAGGTAGATTCATGCAAAGGGGGGAGAAGGATTTAAGTAGGAGAGAAGGAACCAGAGCAGAGCAAGTTTCTTGCAGTAGAGGAGCTATATGTCAACTCACTTTTTAGAAGAGGGGAGAGTGAGCAATCAGGATGGAACTACAATGATATAAAAATAGTGTTAAGATGTCTGTGTGGGCTCTCAACATACGTGGAGAATATACGCGAATGGAGACAGAAGAACTTGGAATGTGGGTGGGTAGAGATCACAATAAATGGAGAGAATGAAAGTATGTAACTTCTAAAGTGTAAAATAGCTAAATCATAACACAATAATTGTATATGTAAGTGAAGTACTGTGAATAAATTGATAAAGCAAGACAATTTAACAACTTGTTTCCTTTCATTCAGTGAAAGAAACAAAATTGAGAGATGTAATTAAAAACAGCAATCAATTTTTAATGAAAACTTTTAAAATAAAAAATTCAAATTAATTTTAATAAAAGACATTTAAAATCAAACACTGCATTTAACAAGAAAATTATTCAAAATCAAATAAGCCATTGGAATGAAACATTTCGTAATAAAAAAAAAGCATTGAAAACAAACAGTATATTTAGCAAGGAAATTAATTGAAAAGTTTATAAAATTGGAAGAATGGACGAAATGAGAAACAAGTATTGGGATAATAATAATTAGATTTGTTAATCTTCATGCAGAAACCCAGTTTTCAGCATTACACACACTCAAAAAAGTAAAAAAAAGTCTTAATAACTTTCATATTATCTGTTAAAAGAAAGAATACAATCAATAAAAACCACTCTTTTTTCAGTAGAAAACAACTCTTTCAGTAAGAATGATGAGAATGGATACATGAGATATCTTGGTTTCAGATCTCTTATTCCCACCATCTATCCCACCTCAAAGTATTAAAGAAAATACAATTAGATGTACAATATGATACAAAAAAAGTGAAAAAAAATGCGTCAAGGGCATTATTTCTTTTTAGGATATTGTTGACCAATGACCAGAAATAATCACACAAAGAGTTAAGTGAAAATGACTCAAATGAGAATCTAAGGTATGTTACAGATTTAACAAACATTGGAAGCTTATCCAGAACTTTATAATATTCATACTAATTTTAGCACATCTAACTACAGTTCAACTGATTATGGCCCAACTTTTGGCACAACTATGGACCATTTAATTTAAGCCTGTCTAATTATGGCCTGCCTAATTATAACCTAATTATGGCCTATCTTATTATAGCATGTCTATAGCATGTCTAATTATAGCCCATATAATTATGGCCTGTCTTGTTGTAATCCATCCAATTATAGCCTAATTTTAGCCCATTTAATTATGGCTTGTATAACTATGGTTCACCTTACTTACAGTCCATCTAATCAAAGCCCATATAATTATAAGTCCATCCAATTACGCTCCCTTTTATTATAGCCTATCTAATTTCCGCCCATCACATTATAATCTAATTTTAGTCTAATTATGGCCTCTCTAATTATGGGCCCAACTAATTAATATTAAATTTTTCTGGAATTGTGTTTATTTTACTCTTTGAACAATGTGAATTTGTTTTGTTTTTTGGAAAGAAATCACCAATCAGAAGTAACATTATTTCACCTTAAATTAAACCACTAAGTCACTGCTCATAACCAGTCACTATATTTTTTATCATTGAAATAATTATAGTAACCTGCTACTACAATTATCACAATGGGCTATTTAGAACATTTCTAATGGAGTTACTATCTGTGGTGTCAGGTACTCTGTTTTCCATATACATAATTTTTTAAGTCAAGGTTGAATCCTAGATCATTGTTATAAATGAAAGGGACACTTATCTGCTATGTTTCCAAAACACAAGAATATCTCAATTATTTTAGTCTATTCATCAATAATCATGTTTGAACTTTAAGTTTGAGTTTATTGATCATTACATTAGATCCACAAGTACAACATTTTATCATAAGTTTAATTAATGTGAAATCATCTTTATATGATCTAAAAGACCAATTAATTATTTTGTAGAGAATCTAATGTAATAAGCAGAATAAAAAGTCGATTTGAGATCAGAACAACTCTGAAAATAACCAGGATTATAATGCTTAAAGGAGAATATTGTATACCAATGAAAATTTTCAAATAAAGTAAATATCTAAATATTTCTATAACTGAATGTTGATTTGGAGATGAAGAAGGGGTCTTAAAATCAAAATTTTCAATACAGACTATACATTAATGTGGAGATAAGTAGTACAGTGGTCATAACTGTGGTAATATCAGTCACAGCAAAACCCACACTAAATGAATCACAACAGCTTTCTTTCAAAAGTAGACATGAAACAACAGCTTTAATGCTTTGATGATATTATATTGTACACTTCATTTCTTGGCTAATAACAACTATATTAATTGCAAAATTAAATTTCATGGTATTTCCAGTAACAATGTTAAATATGTACTAAAAAGTATAATCGGTATCTTCTGCAAGCCAGGTTGCCCTCAATAAAAAAATAGCTTCAAATATGACATTCCTCACATAAAGATAGATTGGTATATATAAGAGTAATGAAATTTTGAGTGGACAAATCTGCTTTTCACAGTAACAGGGTTAATCAAAAAAACAATGGTTGTTGAGAAAGAGGATGATGGCACAATGCACAAAATAAACATGGTAAGAAAAAGACTGAATCAAAAGAATAATCCATTAGAAGCACTGTGTGTGAGCATGATAACCTCTGATAATGAGATTTTGAAGGAAGAGCTTCCAGAATTTTAGCATCTGTTTCTTTCCAGTTACAAAGAACTAGTCTCCATGCAGTTCATTGCAGTTGTAGAAAATTATGAGAAGTTTCCAGTAGTAAGGGAAAGAGAAAGGGAGAGGAGGTCAAAATATGAATAACTTGGTAATATAATTGAAGAGGTTGGTGTATGAAAGTGAGGAGGAGGAGGATAGGAGGAAGAGGAGAAGGGGAAGTGGTGGGAGGAAGAGGAGGATAGGAGGAAGAGGAGAAGGGGAGGATGAGAGGAAGAGGAGAAGAGGAGGATGAGAGGAAGAGGAGAATGGGAGGAAGAGGATAATGGGAGGAAGATGAGGAGAATGGGAGGAAGAGGAGAATGTGAGGAAGAGGAGAATGTGAGGAAGAGGGGGATGATACAGGAGGAGGAGGAGGAGGATAGGACGATGGGGAGGAGAAATAGATGACAAAGGCAAAAATGGACAGAGAAATGAAAAATGTGAGAGACAGGAATGAAAGAGGATAGAAAGAAAGATGTAAAAACAAAAAAAAACAAAGCAGGAGATAGAAAGAGGAGACCAGAAAGTAATGTGTGTAAGGAGAGAGAAAGAAATATTGGAACATATATAGAGAGAGGGGGAGAAAAAAAAGAACAAAAAATGTGAACAGAATAGAAAGGAAGTGGAGAGAGAAGGAGAGAGAGAAGGAGAGAGAGAGAGAGAGAGAGAGAGATATTCTTAAATTATTCATAAAAACTAAGGTACTATTATCACTGTATGAAGTCATGACCATCTTTCCCACCAGCTCTACCTAATTTCAAATCTCCAGTATCTTCCAGCAGAAATAAAGATTTTTCCAGTTGAAGCTAAAAACAAAGCAGAAATGCCTAAAGAAGCTTTCCACAAGAGAAGACTGTTTTAGGAATTAAATGTTAAATAAATGATGCTACATGTTTAACCTGACAATGTTGGAGTAAGGGATTGAACCTTAGACCATAGATCACTTCTTGTAACTCCCTCAAATAGATCTTGCTGAGAACAATACTAGGGCTTGGTTATGCAATCAGCAATAGTCAGATTTAGTGATATTTGTCTGTATACTTGAATCAAATATATTACAAAAATGTATAAGGATGAGAGAGATTATATTAGTTTCAGTGTTATTAGGCATCAGTGGGATGTAACACTCTCTCCTAGAGGTGGAACATTCATCATCATCATCATCGTTTAATGTCCGCTTTCCATGCTAGTATGGGTTGGACGATTTGACTGAGGACTGGTGAAACCAGATGGCTACACCAGGCTCCAACATGATTTGGCAGAGTCTCTACAGCTGGATGCCCTTCCTAACACCAACCACTCTGAGAGTGTAGTAGGTGCTTTTACGTGTCCCCTACACAAAGGCCAGTCAGGCGATACTGGCAACGGCCACGCTCAAAATAGTGTATTTTATGTGCCACCCGCACAAGAGCCAGTCCAGGGGCACTGGCAATGATCTCGCTCGAAAGTTCTTACACATGCTGCGGGCACAAGTGTCAGAAAGGCGACGCTGGGCACAGGTGCCATCCCGATTATCAGTTTATTATAGATTTTGCCAAAGTGGAAGGGAATGTAAGCTCACTACTGCAAGCTGCATAAATAGCTGTAGCCAGGTGGATGGAGGCATTGATGGAGCTAAATTTCTTTGCTAAGGATACAGAATTGTGCCAAAGACAAGATACACACCTATGATCTATTAATCAAAAACATTCGTTCAACTCAAATATTTGCAATTTGTGAAGAATCTATGAACACTCTCTTTTAAATGCATTCATTAACAATGGACCTGATTTACTGATTCAAGGACAGTTGCATATGAGAAAGGGGTTGAACTAATAATAGTTACATAACACCATTTAACTTCTACAATCAATGTTAAAATACAAATAATAAATCTTTATAAATGCTAATAAATCTACATAAACTTATAATAAATAAAATATACTATTTACAAGAAGGGTACTAGTAATAAATACAACATTTAATACGTAAGTACATCAATACATATACTTTCTACTATGAATTTTCAGAACTAAAATGTACAAAATATAACTAATACACTCATACAATAGCTAAGTATGCAAAAAGTAAAAAAAGAAAAACCTATGAAAAACAAAATGCATCTATATTCTATGTAATAATATATATATATATATATATATATATATATATATATAATGTGTAATATGTGAGACATACCAAATTCAACTACTATTTATAATTAAGAATATTGTTATTGATATAACTTTTCAATACACATCTCAATATGTATGAGGGTAAAGAGTTACATCATA
>NC_068987.1:50307662-50311483 GCF_001194135.2 Octopus bimaculoides | reverse complement strand
TATATATATATATATATATATATATATATATATATTATATATATATATATGTATATATATATATATTATTCATTCTCAGTGTTATGGGACACGCCCTCTTAAGAACAGAAAAATATTTAACAGATTGATTAATTAGATTTATCAACATCTTTGAAATGTTTACAAGTCACCTATAGCTTCACATCTTTAGTCTTCTTTTCTTGAGATAGAGTGATGGTAGAAGTAGTGATTTCTACACTATCTTGTAAAAACTACACCCCCTTCAGGGATAACATCATCTGGTTAGTAAGAAAGACTACTTAAATATTATCCCCATTATTTCAATTTCAAACCTAATTAAAGCTACTATTAATTTTGACAGAAGATGAAATAGGGGAAACCAAGAAATCTGTTAATGGTTTATGAGAGCAAATAGTAAATACAAAAAACTGGAAAATGAAGCAAATTATTTCCAAGCATGGCTATCTAGTTAAGAAGTTTGTTTGTCAACCACATGGTTTCAGGTTTAGTTCCACTGCATTGTACCTTGGACAAGTGTCTTCTATTGCAAGCATGGTAAGGGGGATACGATGATGATGACAAATTTTTTATGCATGTATTTTAAATACTCAACTATTAAATGGAACTAGTATTAGTTACCTATCCATATAGTTTGGCTATGTAAAATAAAACCTAGAAGAAGGAAGGTTCCATCATTTCACTTGGAAAGTATTTTGGCAACCATACCACACAACTAAGTTAGGCAATTGCATTTACACAAAGAAACTGGGATTTAGAATATGCAGATGTTCTAAAAGATATTTATGAATAAATATAAACTCTTTTTATTTTCCCTATGTTTTGAGACTGCAGTAGGAAGATTCATATCATAAGCACTCAACCACCAGACATGTATATGAGTGATGCTCGCTGTAAAAAATGAGTGCAGCTCTGATAGCAAACTATAGGCCTAAGTTTTGAGAGACTGAAGTAGGTAGATTCGTATCTTAAGGACTACTAAACATGTAAATGAGCAGTGCTTGTTCTAAAAGATGAGTGCAGCACTGATAGCAAACTATAGATCTAGCAAGTATGTAAATTCATATCTTATGCACTCAGTCACAAAACATGTATATAAGCTTCAGCTGGTAAATGGAATATATTATGATTCATAATTTTGCCCTGTCAATGAAATTTACTTCTGTCATTCTATGAATTAAACTAAAAATTAGAAAAAAATAAATAAATAAAAAGATTGTTTAAAGACAAAAAGTAATAAGAAAAATGGAAATAATTTCAAAGATGTAAAGGAATTCCAAAGAATTACTTGAGCACAAATTTTGATGAAAAAGGAGCAAGGTTAAGGTAGCAACAGCAGTAATAGTAGTAAGAAGTGATAAAAAGGAATCTGGGGGGTAGTTAATTCATTTTTTGCTCGAAAGGTAAGAATTTCAAAACAATTTTTTTTTTCGAAATGAGTATGCCAGTTTTAGTAAGAAAGAATTTTGAAAGAGCTAACATGCAAACATCACACTCAGGCCATTCTAAGGAACACTAAGTGCTAAAGAACCTCTGTAATCATATCCATAATTGTAGCTATCCTGTGGTGGTGGTGGTGGCGGCACTGGGGGAGGAGGAACAAACATGGGACTCTTCTGCTCTGGAGCGTAATGTTGTTCCCTCTGTACGGTAGCTGCAAATGAATGGAGTCAGCAAATTGAAGTGCAATATTAATAGTAAAAAGAAGCACAATATCAAACATCAACACAAATAACATGTAACGTATATACACACACAATAAACATACTGATTAATGAATTCATTCAGTGAAAAATATTTCGTGATAAATTTGTTTTAAATTATTTTATCCAATTAACAAATTAAACTATAGGAAAAGGAAGAAGAAAAAACAAAATTAAATGAAGCAGATAATTAGTAACTCCGTGTAATTGTAAAAGCAATCAAATGTAGGTAACAATAAGAATTATAATGATCATTATTAATAACAATTAATTGATAAACATTGAAATTTACTGAAAAAGTTTTAACAAGAAAAAAAATGAATTTAGAGAAATCCTCATTAAATTATTTTAAAGAACAAAAACATAATAAAGAGAGTTTGAATTTTCTCTCTCAACATAACTGAAAAAGAATGTCCCAGTAAGTAATCTTGTTAAAGTTTGGTTATCAGTTCAAAAATTAATTCTAAGACTGTATGCATAACAATAATACAACTGATATCTAAGAAATGTATTTATTCATGCACTTTTGTGTGTGTACGCGTGTAATCTAGGACCACTTGTATGACTGGGTTGTCAGTGACAACCCCATCAGCCTGCTTGATGAGGAACGTGATCATTGCCAGCTTCGCCTTACCGGTACATGTGCCAGTGGTACGTGAAAAACAACATTCGAGTGTGGTCGTTGCCAGTGCCACCAGACTGGCTCCAGTGCAAGTAGCACGTAAAAACACCTTTTGAGCATAGTTGTTGCCAGAACCGCCTGACTGGCCCTCGTCCCGGTGGCATGTAAAAAGCACCCACTACACTCTCGGAGTGGTTGGCATTAGGAAGGGCGTCCAGCTGTAGAAACTTTGCCAGATCAGATTGAGCCTGGTGCAGCCTCTGGCTCACCAGTCCTCAGTCAAACTGTCCAACCTATACCAGCATGGAAAGTGGACATATGATGATGATGATGTTGCAGGATAAAAAACAAGGCTTGTTAAAATGAGAATGAACTCCTGAGAGTCAACAGTTATCCATTTGTGTGCAAATATACTTTGTTCAAATCTCTGATGGGAAAAGTCCAAGAGAAGGTACTCTGAAATCAAACATGCAGTTGGTGTAGCTGCCAGTCATCTGGCAATGCTTGTCACTAGATTTCAGTTACTGATGTTTAGAGAGTGGGATACATGTTGTACAAACATAAGCCAGTTTAATCCAATGACATACAGATGTTTCATTCCATATGGTTCATCTTTCATTCCATATGGTTCATTTTGCATGTGAGTATCAGTTTGATGGAGTTTCTACACATGCATTTATGTAGATAACTATATAAGTATGTTGGAATACAAATACTTTACTCTGTGTGTGTGTGTGTGTGTGTGTGTGTGTGTGTGCGCGCGTGTGTGTGCGTGTGTGTGTGTGTGTGTGTGTACCTCATCATGTACATAGATTAGTGCAAGTAAAACATAGATTAGTTTTTTTACTAAAATACCTTCTAGGACCTCACTTCTTCCATCCATAGCATGTTGATCAGGGACTGTAAAAAGTAACCAAATCAAATTTATGAAATGAAAAGAAAAATATTAAAATTAATAAAAGCAATTTATTAAATTCATTGGAAGAACATTTTGTTATTTTATTTGTATGTATTTTTAAAATTTTGTTTTACATTTACTACTTTATTTCACAAGATATACTGGAAAAGTAAGTTTTAGATTATTGTTGCAATAATAATAATAATAATAATTGCTGTTGTTTTATAATGCTGTGTAGTATATAATTTATTAAAATATTATTATTAAAACATTTAAAATGTATGGATGCAAACAAACAAATATCCAAGGCCGAACTTTGAAATTACTACCAACGAAAGTATTAAATGCATGTGTGTAAGTATACACACATGCATATATAAAGTTTTATCCCCCAACAACAAATCCAACAAAACTTGTATTTTGTTCAACTTGTAGTTATGGATAAGATATTGTGTATATATACATATGCACCTATTTATTGATATAGCCACATCTATCTATCTATATATATATATATATATATATATATATATACACACACACACACACACACACACACACACACACACACACACACACA
>NC_068987.1:50301965-50307317 GCF_001194135.2 Octopus bimaculoides | reverse complement strand
CACAAAAATACATACACACACATACAAAGGGAATAGGAAAGGGGAAAGAGCTCAACAATGTATATGTATGTATGCTTGTGTGTGTATCTAAATATATGTTAGTTTGCTTAGCTATGTGTATCTCTATACATATGCCTGGATATATACATTTATATGAACTCGAGTGTAACAGTAATGAAATACAGAAGCATCCAAAGTTTAGAATTACATTAATATTAACATTTCATCAAGTTACTCCTGATTGTTATTTTACTTATCTTCTGTTTTTAATGTTGGCATAGTTTGAACACTTCTGCTGCAGAGCATATTACCAATATGTCTCTGTCATTTGTTACCTATCCTTTCTAATCTTTGAATGCTACAAGTAATATCTCTCTCAACAACAATCCTACCTTCTTTCCTTACTCTAATAATCATTTGCAATACTTACATGTAGCAAAAATTATATCACATGTGCAACAGAAACTCTCAACCACATCTAGCATGTCAGCTGAGTTTGATCATGGACTTCGTCTCATATCTGTATTTACTGCTAACAACTCCTTGTATGTCTATCATATATGAAATTATGTTACAGTCAACTGGCCAAACATTTCATTGCAACTTTTCTTCATATGGACTGAGTAAAACAACTTTGTGTACAGGACCTTCTCACTCAAGAGCACTTAAATATTTGTCATATTGACTTTTTTTTAATGTTTTTGGACAGTAAGCCATGCTTCCAGAGTTGGAGACATTTCTAAAACTCTGTGACAGATTCTACTACAAGAGCGAAGTCATTAAAATACAAAAGTTTCCAATAGCAACCAGTCCTAGACACTTGTATTGTAGCCTCAACAAGTTTGTTTTACATTCATTTTTCCATGCTTGTTATCTGAAGCATTATACTGCAGCCAGATGCTCTACCTGACACTAATCCTTACCTGTTTTTCAAGTAAAGGATCACTTATTCCACATGGTTTGAAAGTTGCAAAGTGCCCAGACAAATTATTGACAGGGTAAATGGTCAACACCACTTACTGCCACACTTTCAAACAAGTGTTTGCATGTGTAAAATATGAACATGTATGTATGTATGTATGCATGTGTGTGTGTGTGTGTGTATACATATACATATATATATATATATATATATGATGATGATGATGATGATGATGAATGATAGTCTTCTTTCAGTTTCTTTCAACCAAAATCTGTCCAGAAAGTTTTAGTCAGCTCAGGGCTATAATAGAATACACTTGCCCAAGGTACCACACAGTGGGACTGAACCTGAGACAATACAGTTAGAAAGTGAACTTCTGAATTATACAGCCATGCCTGCACCCATATGTATGTATGTATGTATGTATGTATGTATGTATGTACGTATAATGTAAATAATATATATGCGCATATATACATACGTATATGTACATACTTACATCTATACGTATATACATATGCATAAAGTGGGCACAGGATGTCACAGAATGTAAACAACATAAAAAACTGAAAACATGAGAAATGAAATACGAATATATAGAATAACAACGTTTTTTGCAACAACAAAAGAAACAAATGGAAAACAAGATAAGTAACAATGAACAACCCATCATTAGTTGTCAGCTGTTTTTCTAATCCGTATTTCAATTAATTCACTGACAAGATATGCCTTCGATAAAACAGTTGCTCCCGCAAAGCAAATTAAATAAAATTTGGGATTTTGTGGAGGGTCAAAAGTGGTAACAAAAACAGGACAGTGAAAACAAACAGGAAAGGCTGAAAAGCCTAAACAAGGTGAGGTGGCAAATGCAAAGAAGCAAGCTTGGACAAGAGACAGAGACAGGAATGCATCTGATTCGTCCAGCTGAATCAGAAAGAAAGAAAGAAAGAAACACAAGTTAGGAAAAGAAAGATGACCGATGGTCACGTGGGAGCCACGAGAGAGAGCAAAGGAGGAAGAGTGAGGGAGAGTGACAGACAGAGAATGGTGAAAGGGAGAGGAAAAAAAACCAACAGATGAAAGGTCATTCATTATGTTACTTGTTTCCATTTGTTTATTTCGTTGTTGCAAAAAAAAACCTTCATATTCCATGTATTCGTATTTCATATCTCATGTCTTCGTTTTTTTATGCTGTTTACGTTCCATAACATCCTGTGCCCACAAATGCATGTGTATATATGTGTAGATGTAAGTATGTACATATACGTATGTATATATGCATATATATATATATATATATATTATTATATGATTGAATGCCATGCATCCTTTTCCAAGTTAGTTTTATCTTAATAATTCTCATGCAATTCTATTCTATTCTATTATTCTATTACCCTTTCGTTTTCCTCCCCTTCTCTCCCTCTTGTTATTTTCTCTCTTGTCCTACAAAAGTGATCAGTAGCTTGTAGCAAGTTGGCCTTTCAGTTATTTATAAATTTGTGCTCATATTTAGCATTTCATACAGAATTTTAGCTACTATAATTTTTATTTATCTTCTAGAATTTTAAAACAAGAAAAGTATTTCTTAATACTGGAAAAAAGAAAGATCAAATTTTTAATATACTTCACAGCTGACCATTAGACATTATAAACACAAATTTGGGACAGAAAGAGCAGCACACAAGGAATAGATGTGTAACAGATACCTTGTCAGTAGGTCTGTTGCCCATTTCTGTCTAAATTTTCTACTTTTGTACTAATTATACCTATGATTCACATTAGAATCTTAGTAATTAATTCATATCGTGCAGTTTGTTCTTTACTTTTAATATTATCATTATTAAGTTATAAAAATAATTTGGAAAATAGTTACAAAAAAACATAAATGATTATGAAATAAATAATAATTAAGTACAATTAGTAAGTTGAAAGTAATGAATTGAATACAAAATAAGAGGGAAGGAAACAGGATCAAAAAAGAAAGAAAGAAAGAACTCATTTGTGAGTATGAAGCAAGTGCAGAATAAAAGTACCAGTGTTCCTGAAAACATACAAAATATTCACATACCGAAATAGAAGTTAATAATAGTTGAAAAAATACTTTAAAAAACCGCAAATGAAGATCTTCTATATCATGATTGGTATGTTATTTAATAATTTATGAGTACTACACGAGAAGGTTTAGGATGTACAGAGTAACAGTTCAAATACAGTGAGAGGGCATTTATTCTTTTGCAGTTGCAGTTGTTTGTTCTTGTTAAGCAGATCTGATCAGCTTGCTTCAGCAGATTTATGCTGTAGAGGGAACCATTCGGAATAATCCATATGAATTCCCTCCAGCCATGAGGAAATTAGTTTCAGTCAAAATGTATTGTGAGGTGGTTAGCATCTTAACCACAGAAATCACAGAATTTATATAAAATTTTAACCTTTGAAGCAATATCATAAATTATCAACCATGTATGATAGTAAAATAATTATTAATTATTTGCTTAAAATCTTAGTTGTACTATATGATTATTGTCAGGTTGATTATTATTGTATGATGCAGTTATTAAAATAACTGCATTTATAAAAATCTCTCACTAGCACATGCCTAGTTCATGGTTTCTATATATACCATCATCATCATCAACATTTAACATCCATTTCCCACGCTGGCATGGGTTGGGCTGCTTGACAGGAATTGTCAAGGGCTGGGGCCACACCAAGTTCCATAGTTTGCTTTGACTTGGTTTCTATGACTGGATGCTCTTCCTAACACCAAACACTCCACAGAGTGTACTGGGTGATTTTTACATGGCATCAGCACCAGTGCTTTCTACAAGGTACAACCAAAATAAAGTTTGTGAGTGAACATTTTACAATGACCCTTCAAGACCTTTGCGCTCTCTTCCATAATGCATCATCATTACCATCATCATCATCACTTTGATGTTTACCTTTCCATGCTTGCAGAAATCCGACAAGATTAATTACAGTTTTCTATGGCTAGATGCCCTTCCTGATGCCACCTCCCACTCTGTTTCCCAAGATGTTTATGATAAAATGCCTTAATGAAGAGGAAGTGTTTCAAATGATTATCAGATGAGAAATAATTGTAAATAATTATACATGATTATATGTGTGGGCCTGTGTGCATGTATTTATGAACCCTCTCACAGAAGAAGATATCTTGAGAAAATATTTTAATCAAATTCTCCATCCTTAGGCCTAACAGATTCAAATAGTATATTTCCACACTGAATAAATATACCATATATTGCTTCTTGGACTCACAACTGTTGTAAAGATCTGATGACACTCCTTTAATGGTTTTGTGTATGTGTGTCTGCATCATACTTCAGCCTGTCAACACCTGGCACAAAGCCAGGTGTTGATTCCTACTCAATTGCAGGAAAGTGTTTTCTGTTTGTCTTGCAAGTTACTTAGCAACTCCACTAGCGTCAGTGTCACAAAAAACACCCACTACACACTGTAAAGGGCTTGGCATTAGGAAGAGCATCCAGCAATAGAAACCATGCCAAAGCTAATACTGCAGCTCGATGTAGTCTGGCTCCTTGTCAGATCCTGTCAAAACACCTGACCCATGCCAACATAGAACATAGATTAAGTGATGATGATATATGTGTGTGTGTATGTATCTATAAACATATGGGTATGGATTTATCATTTATTTATGTTGTGTGTGTGTATCTATCTATTGATAGATAGATAGATAGATAGGAAGAAACACTGTTTGAAATAAACAAGAGAAATATCAATATTAAATGAATTTTCAATGAAAAAGGTAGGGAGGGTTTGAAACCCAGTCACACAAGGAAAGTTATTTTAAACATTGAAAACATGAATACATGAAGAATGCAAACCATTCTGCAGTAATCATTATATTATTGATGCAAATGGTATTAAAAATACTTTGAAATATGCTTAAATGTTAATACCATTTGCAAGAACAGCATATTTTCAATTTTATCTAATGCATAGTTCAGGATATAAGAAAGGAAAAAGAATGAAATTGCTCTAACTTAAAATACTGCTGGACCAGTTTGTTTTAAATTACAATAAATTAACATAAAATAGTAATATTTTTAATTCTGTACAGCGAGAAAGAAGGAATATCTTCCTTTTCATTCTCTTTTTTTCTTTTGTATACATTTATATGCATAAAATATCATTGTCTCCTTATAAATTTTTGATGGGATAGCCAGGAGTTATTTAAATCATTAAATGTTATTTCTTAAATAAATTATCATAGCCTTCTAGTCGTTGTGTATATGTACTTTAAACATATGCATTAGATAAATGTGAAGCAACACACATGCACACACATGCATATAGATATAATGTATAATATTTATAATATACATATCTGTGTGCATGTTTGTATATGTGTGCATATGTATGTATATATATATATATATATATAT
>NC_068987.1:50292337-50301684 GCF_001194135.2 Octopus bimaculoides | reverse complement strand
ATATATATATATATATATATATATATATATATATATATGCATGAGACAAGAGACCTAACTTATAGTTTACAGGCAACCTGCTACCCTTGAAATTCTTGTGTCATAATTAAGAATATATAAATGCAACAAGGACATTAAATTTTTTTTTTCTTTTCTTTTACTGTTACCCATAATTAGGTTTTGAAAATATTGCTTGAGTACCCAAAAAGATTTTGGTTTCATTTACAAATTATTATAAGTCCTCTGTACATGATTGTCTTCAGCCACATAAAGGACTACAGGTAATTATTTATTGGCATGAAAAGAAACAGAGAAATTGATTAACAATCTACTAATCATTACGAGCTGGATGAGAAGAGTTATCAGCATGGTTGCAAACTCTACTTGTTATGAACCTGCTCCCAGGCTAGGTACCACCCATATTAATAAGGTCTTCTTCCACAGTCCTCAACCTTATCTTGGGAGATCTGTTTCACCTCCTGCACTCCCTGCCTTGCTTCCATTTGAAACAGCCTACCACTGATCTGTTCATGGACATGTGTACCACATGGATGAGCATCTTCTGCCATTCCACAGTGATGGTATCCTGTAGGTTACTCAACTGGCTCATTCCATGATATGGAAGCTTGTGTTGACATTGGCTGTAATTTATGTGTATCATAAGATATGCTGCATGGAGATTAAAATCGGAGGTGACTCTACAACCCAATAGATTGTGAGATTCATCATACTTGAAAATGAACAAATATTGCCAGAAATACTGAAAGTACACTTCAGTACATTTAGCCTTTGCACCTTTCCCTATAAGGTCCATGTACATGAATTTGTATATATGTTTATATTCTACTATTATTATTTTATCATGTATTAAGCATTAATAATTATTGTAAAAGGCTTGCTCAATTGAAATATCATGAGAGATAAACGTTTTACATAAACAGAATGAGTTATTAATTAAACATACTTCTGAAATAATATGATAAAAGGAAAAATTATGGAATTTCTCATTTTCAACACCATGCGACATGCATTCAAAAAAAATTTTAAGTACAAAATTTTTTTTTTAAATTCATCATGGGGAAACAAAACTTAGCTGAAGTTAGGAAACTATTGGCTCACTTGTCCATAGTCACATAAAATAAATAAATATATGCAATGATTTCTTCCTTGGATACAATATCACACATTCAAGTTTCATCAAGTCCAGCAATCTACTAAAAATAAGTATAGTTTATAGCTTGAAGACTCTAAAATTAGTAGCTTTTTCTATTTTTAATCCCTCCTGCTCTCCATGTAGTACTGGACTGGATGACAAGATCTCCACCCAGCACTGCTGCAAGTCCTGTTATGAGTTTGCTCCCAGGCCCAATCATGCTCATATTTCCCAACTCCTTCACCAGTCCTCAACTCAATCTTGAAAGATTTGTTTCACTTCCTACACCCCATTCTCTTTGGCTTTTGTTTGAAAATGGCTCTCGCTGGTCTTTTCATGGTATCCCAAAGCTTACTCAACCAGATCATTCTGTGATTTAGTAGCTTGTATTAGTGAGTTATATTAGCTATAATTTATGGGCTTCCTAAGATATGCTGTATGAAGACAAACTGGTCAAAGGTGACCACGATCCAATAAGTTGTGAGACTCATCATACTCGAAAGTAGATAAATTTTCAAGCTATTTCCAAATTCTCTTGCCCTGATATCCTCAGCATGTCTTACTACTTAATATGTGATGAAGATTAGGGATTCTTTCATCTGAAATGTTGTTGTTAAACAAGGTATAAAAAAAACATTTGCATTTAGGCATGGAAAAATTTCCTCTGTGATACAACTATGATAATATGATATAATGTACATAAAAAGTAATTAAGAATATACCTAATGTGTAGTAGTAGTAGTAGTAGTAGTAGTAGTAGTAGTAGTAGTAGTAGTAATAAAAATGATAATACAATTGCTAATTTGAATTAACCTAGTGGACAAGTGAACTTGAGGAGTGAGTGCAACTGAAAGAAGGGAGAGAAAAAGACATTTGGTGACTGAGCTGAAACTTCATGCAAACAACACTTGACTAGTTTACTACCTCTATTATATATGTATGTACAGTCATCTCTGGAACGACCACTTGGAGGTGTGGGGACACAACTCGACAGCTGGTTGATAAGTGGTGTAAGTGGGTCATAAGCACTATTGTGAAAGGTGAGCGTTGTTGTTGGAGGTGCCATCTGAACAGGCACTCTAACCCTGCGTGGAGACAGGGGAGCTTTAGGGCTGCCACCCTTAGCTGAAGGGAACAGAAACGTTAGGTTGTATTAGAGCAGTACCAATAACAATAAGCAAGGTGGAAGAAAAAAATGTGGGAGGATCAAAATGAAAGGAGAACTAAAAGAGACAGCAACCAACTAAAACAGACAACAAGACAGACAGGAAAGTTCTTTGTTATTTACAATGACAGACATTCAATTTAATTTGTTCAACCCTGCTAGTTCAGTTTCTTCTTTTTTTTCTCTCTCTCCCTCATACAGTAGCATTTCAAGGATCAACTCTTTGGAAGTGTAAAAATGTTTCAGTATCTTATCAAAGCTTAAACTGATTAAATTTCTACATCATCAAACTGATGGTGAACCTTTATAAAGTTTATGATGGTAAATACAGCTCTCTTCATGTGGACTAAAGTTGTCAGCTCACTTCATGTAAAATATAACATGTTAATATGGAACTGGAACATACATAATGGAAAAATTGAAAATCCTTTTAAGGAATGAATATATCCAATACTATCCTGGAGGTCAAATCATGCAGTCTCAACTTAAACTTTTAATCTCTCAAGGTTTGATAAAAAGTGCAGTTGATAATTTATGAGCCAATGAGCAGGAGACAAGGCAGACATAATTTTATGATGGCATTTATTGTTGTCTCTTTTTACGAAATTTTTCTATGTAATTATGGATAAGACAGGGTGTTGCAAATATATGCTTTTATAATGATCATGGAAACCAGCAGGGCTGTCTTAACATTATATATCCTCCATGCAAAATAATACACTGAAGGTCCTTACACAACCACCAATAAACATAGATTAACACTGGGCCCTCTAGACTTATGGGGCTCCAGGATAACTGCTCAGTATGCTTATGTTTGAAAATATTACTAGAAACTAGCATTAGTTAAATAATCTGCTGACATTAACCCTTTAGCATTTAAACTGGCCATATCCAGCTCAAATATTCTACTCATTTCATCTTCAAAAATGGCCAGATCTGGCCTATCACACACATTTACCCTAGAATGTTATTCTAAAAATAAACAATCATGCTGTCAAAATCTTAAAGCCACCAGCTAACACACACTCATATATATATATATATATATATATATATATATATATATATATATATATATATATATATATATATATATGGTCAGCTGGTGTATGCTAAAGTAAGGTGAGTTTGTTTGTTTTCTCCAAGGAGACAAAAACAGTGTTGGCTGTAGGGATTAAAGAGCAATAGTTCAATATTTTAGCCATTCTCTCAACTGTTCTTCAAAATAGATAGCTATCACAGACGTTTGTATTTGTATCACTGACAAGAATTACAATAGACATCTTGTTACTTCCAATAAGATTGGGTCAGGGTGTGCTTTAGATAAGTTGGACTTCTCTCAACCAATTGCTTATCTGTCAATCAGTCTAGCTGGTCAGTGAAAACAGAGAAATAACTAATGAACAAGTCAATAGTTTGGAGTTTAAGGGCTGAATCCTGCTCTCACACAAAAATGGAATAGCAGAGAATAGCTCTTGAATGAAGTTGTTTCAATCACATTTCTTATCCATATGTTTAACTCACATTCTAGTTAAGTACTAAAAAAGTTGAATTAGTCGGAGAAGGAGATGAGGAGCTGTGTTCCTCCACTCCTTTTTATCAAGCTAACATGTAAATAGAAGATAATCACAAACAACAATACATTGTCATTTACAACCAAATATTGCATGTTAATTACATTCACATTTAATTCACATTCACATTTAAAACACAAACAGACAACAAACTAAAGTGACACCAGCATAACATAATTATTAATTTGAAACATAGGCACACAAGACTTAAATTCAGGAGTTGGCTATAGTCAATTACATTGACCCCAGTACTTACTAGACAGGTATTTATGTTATTAACCATGGAAGGATGAGAGGTAAAATTCAACCCTGGTGAGATTTGAACTCAGGACTTAAGAGTTACTACAAAATACCACCAAATATTTTGCTCGACACTACCAATTCTGCCAATGAGCATAAATTATTAATTACAACAAAGACAAGCAAACAACACATACATATATATATGTACACACACAAGTAGCATCTGAAACAAAAATTTAAAAAATCAATTAGAAAATAAATTTCATAACATTATTGTTGCATTTGTTGTTACTGCTGATGATGTTGTTTCCTAAAAATCAGAAATGAATTAGAAAAAAAAAATGAAAAAACGAAATGGAAAAAGAAAGAAAAACAACTGGTCAAATAATTTGTAGGTAAGTGGCGGTTTCAGACGTGTAAGCTCATTAACTTCATCTTTAATAAAAAAAATTTTTAAAAATAAAAAGACACAGATTTTAATATTTATATCTATACTACATTTCAACTGGGTTATCACTGGCCATTATCAAATATATTACTATTATTGTTATTATTATCATTATTATTCTTTTTAACTCAGGTTTTGTTGGAAATCCTGGAGTCTTGCATGTGTACTAGGCTTGCTACCTGCAACTTACAGTACCATGTTATCTGTTCTTTTCAACAAGCTAATACTTCCTTTATTATTCTGGTGCCAAGGAGGTAAGCCTTTTGTAACAGTTCTACTGGGCACTCTATTCAGATTTCCTTTATATTCCTCGATGCCTTCTGATACTGTCTCCAAGGATCCAACAATAATTGCACTATCTTCACATTCTTCATTTTCCATAACTGGGCTATTTTGTACTTAAGAGGATTGTATATGTCTATTCTTCCACCTTCCTTCTTGATTAATCGTGGGTCAAAGGGGCACACAATATCAATTATATACCATGTGGTACACCTTGCCCATAACCACTAGGTCTGGTTTGTTATACTCTAGTTATTATAAATATTATTATTATTTTATGCTTGACTTTTGCTTTGCATTTGTACAAGTTGGATCCAAGTCTCACCCAGAGACCTCAAGAGACAACAAGTTAGAAGTTCATGTAGGTGTTATGCCTAGGGTACCATATATTTGGATTTGTACAGTTTTGTTCTAGTGAATGTTTAAGAAACCATAAGAAAATTATGTGTTTGTTTTAAAATTTGAGATCACATAGACAGTATTTTACGTAGGATATGGGCAGTTCCCATGAGTACTATCTTTTGAACTTCGGCCATTTTGGGGTTTCCTGGTATCTGAGCTAGGTAGTAATCAGTCCGTTTTGCTGTCATTCCCAAGGCACCTATGACAATAGGTATTGTTTTCGTCTTCAGATTCCACATTTTGCTAATTTCTATTTCAAGATCTTTATATTTGCTCAGTTTTTGGTAGGTCTTGACAGATACGTTTATATCGATTGGGACAGTCATATCAATGAGGAGGCATGATTTTTGTCTGAAGCCTTTCAGTATGATGTCTGGCCTATTTGCATCTATCTTTCTGGTGAAGTTCCAGAGGAGTGTGATGTGATCATGACTCAAACTTAGAACCTTCTATAACTAAACTAATAGTAGCAATACCCCCATTCCTACGAGTGACACAATTGATTACAGAATTTCTACCAATGCTTCGGAAGTTATAATTCAGTCTGTTACTATGAATATATTTTTGCTGCCTGAAAGATGTTTTATGGTGAGAAACTGAGTAATGATGGAGTAATCATCAACTTTGAACAGCATTTGGTTGCAAATATATCATCACTGTCATCTTATAACAACTGCTTTCCAGCTGGCATGGGTTACGTGGTTAAAAACTTGCATTAGATTAGGAACCTGGATGAACCCAATCTAATATAGGCTTTTAACCATCAACCTATGCCAGCATGGAAGCTGGATGTGAAATGCTGATATATTTGCTGCAAAATGCTAATATAATAAGAATTAAATATTGCAGCATATAGTTGTTTTAATTGGTTTATGTGACTACTAAAATATGATTGTATTACCAACAGATATATAAAACTGCATGCACACATGTACGCATACATGTTAATATGTGAGTACTATTCTGTTTCCATTTGTTTAATTAGGGAATTATATAATAGATATGTGATAAAACAATTTATGCAATGCTGTGGAGAAAAATAATAAAAAAATTTTTTAAGTGAACACACAAATAAAAAAAAAGAAGTAATGCCTATAAAAGATAGAAAATCCAGGTAATACATTATGATGCTTGAGGTTCAAACATACAATATAGACAGCAATAATGAATTTATAAAACTAGAAATGATGTGATTATGTAAAATTATGTTACAAAATACCAATATAAATAAATATAGCAACAGATGTTAGTTTTAAATGGTCAAAGTGACTACCAGAATACAATTATAATATACAGATATATATATATATATATATAGAGAGAGAGAGAGAGAAAGATAGATATATAGATATACACACACATACATAACATACTTAAACACATATATACACTTACAAACACACACACTTATGTACATATACAAACACAGATACGAGCATTTAACATACATATATATAGTATTTATATACACATAAATACACATAATATGTTTATACATAAATATATACATAGTATCTATATATACATACAAACACATGCATATGTTTATATATAAATATATATACAGACCATAGGGGTACAGAAGATATATTACATGCACAAATATAAATGTGAGGTTGTAGAAAAGATTCTTCTACAGAGTAAACTATTAAAATGCACACCAAAAAAGTGGTATCAAGTGTACAAAGAAAACAAAATAAAAAGAGCTTAAATGTAAAAAAAAAAATTACAGCAACAGAAAACAGAGTTTATCATCAACTATGTGTGTGGAATAATAATATATGCATCAGAGGTACAAAGAAGTTATAATCAGCAGTAATACAAATAAAGAAACTGTTTACAACTTCAGAAGATGAATATTGCCCATATCTGATATTCTGAGATATTTTTACCTGAGATACTCAGTTGAGACATATCTGGTGGGGGTGGGAAGGCTTGAGTGTATCTGTTCTCCTCTTTTGGTGTTACCATAACAGATTTTCTCACCTGGCCAACAGCAGATATTAACTGTAATAAACAAAAGAGAAACAAAAAGGAGATAAATTCATACAAATTAGATTCAATGGATAAATCATTATCATCATTTAACATCCATGTTCCATGCTGGCATGGATTGGATGGCTCAACAGGATCGGATGATATGTAGGACTGCATCATGTTCCATGTCTACTTTGGCATGGTTTCTATGGAAAGATGCCTTTCCTAATATCAGCCACCTTACAGGGAATACTGGAGGCTTTTCTCATGGTACTACCAATACTGTTAATTACCTTGTACCTTGCAAGGCTAAGGGCCTAAAGCAATCCCTATAACTGAAGGAGAATACAGGATGAGCAATAATTATAGGCAAAGAGATGAGGAAGGATAAAGCAAAATGACAGGAACAGATTTATAGGTATTATAGGGTGATAGTGGAGAAAGTAAAATAATAGTAGAGTAGCTACTAAAACTTCTGGGAGAGTGGGCAGGGAACATGGGGAAAGGAAGGGATTAGAGGCAGGGGGAAATGAGGGAAAAGGGAGGTAGAGAATGCAAAAGTGATAGGGTAGATTGCATAGGGAGTCAATGTAAATGACAAAACTTTTCACTTCTTCCTCATTGATGCCAATAGAGCCAACAAGGTGTCGTCTATCTAGTTACTCAACCAGCTACAAATTTCCCTAAGATCTATATCATCTTAAAAACAAGGGCACATAGGGTAATATAGATCTTGATACCCTAAAAAGACAAATGCTCAAAGCTAGAATGCTCTTGATCATAAATCGGTGTTTTTAGGCTTGAACTAAACAGAGGTCAGCAACAATAACAACATTGATGCCATTTGAGTGAACTTTCAAAGTTAGCCTTATTCAAAGTATAGAACAAGGAATACAGATTTAATCATTATTGTAAAGCAGTTTTTAGTGACAGCTTCCTTATTTTCAGGTTTATCAGTTATGATCTACCATTATCAGTTGTGAGAGACAATGAAAAGTAATTCTGTTGAGACAGAGAGGGTTCTCACACCTGTCCTTCCTTAACTTTACAATTCTACAGTACATATATGTGAGAGGAGATAGACTGTAAGAGGAGACAAGTAGGAAGGGGCAAACAAAAATCTTCATTCTTCATTCTAAAATTCTGAGCCCTTAAAAAATTGGATCTCCTCTCCAACAACATGAGAGAGAGGGGGAAGGAAAGAATAAGAGAGAAAGAGAGATACATACTGAATTGTTTGTTTTGCGCCAATTGTTTGCAGCAACCTGATCTTTGGGGTCGATAGAGACCGACTTCGCTTCCTTCACCATTGGGGTAATTGCTATTAAAATATGCAATCAAGGAACACAAATTATACAAACATAACAGTGTTAACTTCAAATTCATAAATTCTCAATTTGAGATATTTTCAAAAATCACAATCAGAACTGAATAATCTAAACCAAAAACAACAAAAATAATTCTTTTGCAAACATTTACCTTTTATAATGGACTTAAATTCTAATTTCTAATTTAGACTTACTTCATAATAATAAGCAATCTCATTAATTTCAATTCATGAAAACATCTCAATTTCAACCAAAAAAAAAAAAATGCACGGAAAGTAACCAAGAGAACTTGAACTAAAATTTCATCATATACTCACATACAACTCATAAAATAAGGATTTAAATATTTATACATTCCAAGCACACTATCATAGATATCTCAAAGTGATCAGGCCCAAGAGTTGGGGAAATAGGAATTGTAATATCTATGCCTTATCAAAAGACATTAGCAGAATACATAAAATAGTCACAATTAGGAATCAACTTTAGGTCACAGACTTGGTTCACTATGATGTCATCATATATAATATGGTATCAAATAATATTCCTGACCTTGATCGAGGATTGATTTTGAAGCATTCATTTTATCATTCAGGTCAACACTTTTATTTGAAGATTCTTAAATATTGGTTTTAAACACTGGTACATATACAGGGTCTGTGCTGATACACCAAAATATTATTATTATCAAATTTCAGATGCAATCAGCAACAATTGTAGCTATGAATATTTAAGGATTAAATTATTGTTGATTATAAACCGATGTAGTAATTTC
>NC_068987.1:50290299-50291465 GCF_001194135.2 Octopus bimaculoides | reverse complement strand
TATATATATATATATATATATATATATATATATATATGTATGTATCTATCTATGTATCTATCTATGTATATATATATATATATATATTGAGTGACTATAGCTATATGTAAAAACTGAAAGCTTACTTCAGTCAACTATAAGTTCTGCTCAAGCAGAATTAACCTACAATAACAATAAACAATAAATTGGTATGAGTGAGAAAATTTTTGTTGAGTTGTTCTAAAAAGAAAACTGAGGCCCTGTATAAAACTGAAAATTGCAGTTTCTTCATTAAAAAAACGTTGGGTTTTTGTTTTACCTAATAAAGCCTGACAGCAATTAAAAGTGGTATGTGTGTACATGGTGAGGATAAATATTCTAGTGTGGCACACAGTACAAGTGAATACAACGATCAAATCTTTGGTAATGTGATAGTGTTATTATTAAATGTTATGTACAAAGAATTTAAATTTTACAGGCATGAAAAAATTTGTTATATAAAAGCTAAGTAAATTTCAGTTATTTGGTGCATCATGGAGAGAAGAAATATCTAAAATGCCAGTATAGATCACAGCTATTCTCTTCAATTTCTCGTGATTATATAAGTTTAAGAAACAAACAATATTGGTATTGAGAAAGAAAATGAAAAATAAAGGACATCCCTTTAACCTTTAAACCAGCCATATCCAGCCAAAATATTCTACCTGTTTTATGTTCAATATGGTCAGATCTGACATCTTACACATACCCTACAATATCATTCTAAAAATAAACAATCACATCATTGAAATCTCAAAGCTACAAGATAATGCATGATTAATTCAAAATAATGTGACTAAATAAGTATTACATTTGAAAGAGTAATCTAAATGCTAATTTGAACCTACTAGATTTCAGGACATCAGAAGCAGAATTAACTTTTTCCACAAACTGTGGATCTTCACTGTTCTCTGCTTCTTGTTGAGCAACTTGCAGTACACGGTTTGCACGCCGAGCAATATTGGAAGCGTTAGTAACTATAATTGGAGGATTGATGGTTCGAATTCCTTCTTCAACCTTTTCTTTGTCTTTCTGAATTCCTTGTTCTGGAAAAGAAGAGAAAATATTTAAATAACAGCATGTAGGCACGTGTGTGTGTGTGTGTGTGTGTGTGTGTGTGTGTGTGTGTGTGTGTGTGTGTGTGTGTG
>NC_068987.1:50286393-50290085 GCF_001194135.2 Octopus bimaculoides | reverse complement strand
TATCGACCCCAGTGTGTAGTCAGATGCTCTTTTTATTGATCTCTATTTATCAAATGGATGAGCTTACCATTTAAAAAAAAAACAGTAGCCATACTTAACCAACAATGCTTGAAAACTTTTCCCTTTAATAATTTAGCTAAAGCAAGCAAAAGAAGAGCTCATGACCTTTGCAGGTTTCTCTCAGATTTCGTGGTAATGATGCAACCAGTATCTAGCTTGAATATCTGGAAGTCAATGTCTGCATGAAAAATGCAAAGGAGGGACATAGGAGATTCTGAAGGGTTATAATTCTGGAGAGGAAGAATTAGGAAGGGAGATGAGAGACAGTAGATGGGAGAAGGGGATGAGATAATAGTGGTGATAGGACAGTGAAAGACAGTGAACCTGAGTATTCAATTAGCTAGCTCAGAGAAGCACAGGCTGTTAGGGTAGAAGTTGAAGATATAGAGATAGGAAATAACATTTCTGTAAGCTTATGGTTGAAGTATGTTGATGAGTGTATATTTATTAATTAGTTGAAAGGCTTTCTTTTAGATGTAACCTAGAATGGTTTTATGTAGCAGTAGAACCATCCTATAGAGGTGATGTGAATAGCACATGAGCTTCATAGAGTATCAGCAAAGCTGAAGTATGGACTATGGGCTCAATAACTTAGCACAACTAGCTTCACAAGTTGTGAGCACACACACACACGTGCATACGCATATTTTATGTCATATTAAACTTGGCCATGTCCCAAACATGTCATGTGACTAATTTTAGAAATAACATATTAAAAAGGAACAGGGATAATGTTTCAATCAAGTGTAAAGGATTAAGCCAAAGTAAGATAAGTGAGTGCTCAAAGCTTTGTAAGATGATATTTGGCATTTGAGTCACTAACTTCATTGTAGTGAGTATATCTAATCACAATAATTTCAGCCACCACCTCATAAAAAACAAAATGTAACCAGAAACAATATCAAATGCAACACACACTTATGTATGTGTGTCACCTTCATACAAGTGTTGTCATTCATTTACACACACACACACACACACACACACATATATATGTGTGTGTGTGTATGTATAGAGAGAGAGAGAGAAAGAGAGTGTCTGTAAACATTAACAAGTTGAAACATTGAGGTAAAACAGCAATACTGCAAACATATCCAGTTCATATCTGCATAAAAACCAAACTTTAAAGTAATGGTGAAGATGAAATGAATATGTGTATTTTCAATACAAAAAAATAAATAAATAAATCTTCACTTGAACACAGAAACAGCATGTAATATCAACACATTAGATCAGTTTCTAACTTACCTGTGGCAAGAATAAAAGCTTCTGTATCAGTGGCCTCATCGACCAATGTCCGTAGACGCTCCATGTTCTCAGTCCACTGTTTCTTCAGAAGATCAAAGTGGTCAACAGCAGCTTGGTTAGTAGGATTGATCAGAACTATTTTGGCAGCATTTACAACTTGAGGAGACAAGTCATTGGCCTGTAATAAATATTATAGAGTCACATACTGAACATATATTTCGTGGATAAGATCTGCGCTAAAATAGATGCTATGCAATGGTGGTGTATTCATTAAAATATTGATGTTAACCTACATTAGAAATAAAGTACACAGGTATGAATAGGACATCTGAAGACAGTCAGTGGCTAAAACAATGGAAATGGAAAATGTAGTGTAAAAAAATCTTTGAAAACAATTTCTAAAGTTTCGTTAAAACTTCAAATGTAACAAATGATTTTTAAAACACACTGTTTCAAGTATAACTGTCTCCAGATATTTGAAAGTCCATAACATGTTGAAGCACTGGTGCCTCAGAACCCCATGTGCCAATGAGCCAAGTGCATTAAACACGCTATTGTCATTAAAGAGACATGTTATTCTCCTATGAAGTACCCTACAGCCACCAGCATATTTTGAGTCTGAACCTGCCTAAATATATTAAAAATATATTCAAATAATCCATCCAGATTCCACTGTACACAAAGCAAATAAGGAATTTTTAATTTACCCTAAATTGTTCCAAAATACTTTGGCATAATGAGAATCATCATCATCATCATCTAACATCCATTTTTCCATGCTGGCATAGGTTGGACCGTTTGACAGAAGCTGACAAGCTGGAGAGCTGCACCAGGCTCCAAATGCCTGTTTTGGCATGGTTTCCACAACCGGATGCCCTTCCTAATGCCAACCACATTATGAATGTACTGGGTGCTTTTTTTATATAACACCAGCATGAGTGCTTTTTATGTGGAACCAGCACCAGTGCTTTTTATTTGGCACTAGCATGGGTGCTTTTTACATGGTGCCAGCACAGGTGCTTTGTATATGGCACCAGCAGGGGTGCTTTTTATGTGGCACTAGCAGGGGTCCTTTTTGCATGAATAAAAAAGAAGTCTTACCTGAGCAGAAGTACTAAAAATAGCCTCAACAGTTTTCTTGTTTGCACAGCCACCAGCAGTTGCCACCATGTTGGCAGTTTCAGCAAGTTTTGCTGACTGACTTAAAAAGTTACGTGCTTTTTCCTCAAATTTTTGTTCTCGGCCAGGCACTCCTAGAAATATAATGATGAGAATCCAAGTTAAAAATTGATATTATCATATTAATATATAATCCAGAATATTAGGTAAATTAAAGTTTCAGTTAGGCAACATGACAGCATACTAATATCATCATCATTGTTTTAACACCCACTTTTCCATCTTTACATGAATCAGATAGAATTTTTTGAGAGATCCTCAATAGCTTGATGCCCTTCATGTGACCTACCATCACCAATTTCTAAGCATGGTAATATTTCCTATAGTCAAACATGTTTTGATTGAAGATTGGGAAACAACCACACTGCTTGTATGACAGTGATGCTCATTTACAAACATCATGCTATATAAAGGCAAGGAGACACAAACAAACTCACACCCATATACATGCATGCAAGGAGTGATGAAATATATATGTCACACACATATGTATATATGTGTGTGTGATAGATATATATCCCACCAACCAAATTCTTTCGCAAGGTCAGCCAGGAGCCATAGAAGACACTTGCTCAAGGTGTTATACAGTGGAGAAGAATCCAAAGCCACATGATTGGAGAGCAAATTCCTAGCCACACAGTCATGACTGCAAAGGATTATATAACAATTAATTAGGATGAAAATTAGCATAGATGAGATGCAGTTCCGATTTGTACCCCTCCTGAGACAACTGTAGCAGTTCTTATCAAAATGCAAGCCATTATACCAAGCATTCACTGACCAGCTCAAAACCACACACACACACACACACACTCAGAAAGATTCAACAGCTGTTATTAGAACTTACCAAGAGGAACAACTGCAGCATCACTCAACTGCTTCAGAGGGGTGGTCATATCAATGAAGTCCTCTGCCACCTGTTGTAATAAAACAAAAAGAAAATATTAAATTATTACTATTAACCAATTCATTGGTAAAATGTCTGAAGACAATGGTATGCAGGCGTGGTCCCAGGAATTTTTCAAACGGAGGGTACAAGGTCAGAAGGGAATACAATTCCAGGAGAAAAGGGCATAATAACATTATTTAGAAGGTTGCACTTCTTTTTTTGAAGGGGGAACGTGCCCCTCAGGCCCCTCCTTGGGTCCACCACTGTTATAGAAGGGGTAGATTATCATGCAATGTTGTTACCTTTATACATACAT
>NC_068987.1:50280903-50286346 GCF_001194135.2 Octopus bimaculoides | reverse complement strand
TATATATAATAATGAACTAATTGTGTATAGTGCTCAGGTGCACTACAACTCATCAAAGGTGCATGTACAGTACATAGAATTATGTACAAAAGTTAGGTAAGTGAACAGTGTATGAGGCATGGTATATATGTGTGCATGCATATGGAGGGAGATATCAGGTGTAGTTTTGGTGAATTTCAGGAAGCATGGAGGTTTTAAAGGAGACAATGTCTCGGTAACTAACAACTGATGCAGGTAGTTTGTTCCAAGCTTCAGCAACTTGATGCTATTACATTCAGATATATTATTGTACTTAACATTATTACTTTCAAATATATGACATTTATTTTGATATCTGTGTTTTGAAATATTCCATTTGGTTTTAGGAATAAATTCTGAGGATTGTGTTGGAGATGAGAATGGTAGAAAAAGTTTAAATTAACATTTAGTTTTGTGAATAACTGACAATACCTGATTAACAAGGCCTTCACCGATTTTGTTCTTCAGAGCATGTAACTTCTCAGATAAGTGGCGTGCACATGCTTGAGCTTGAGGAGTATTACCCTGATTGATTTAAAAAATATAAATATTAGTAATATCAATTTTTTTTTTTTTGAAGTTGAAAACAAAAAACATACAAAAGTATATGAAAATTGAATTTAAATCTGATTACAACTAGCATTTTTATCTGTTTGACATTGCTTTTTTATCTTTCAGAAAAGTAGCCTAAGGCCAGAAAGAATTTAACATAATTTTTATGAAATGTGAAACCCAAAAGAACCCATTTTTTTTTTTTATCAATTTGTTAATAATGGCATAATGGTTTCTAATTTAGGTACAAGGATAGCAATTCTTTAAAGAAGAGGGTGTTAATTAATAACACTGACCCCAGTACTTGGAAGGTATTTCATTTTATCAACTGCAAAAAGAGGAAAGGCAAAGGTGACCTCAGCATGATTTGAATCAATACACAAGGAACCAAAAGAAATACCACAAGGCATTTTTTGCAATATTCTAATGATTCAGCTAATCCACTACCTTGACAAAGCTAATAATAATTTCTAACATAGATATAGAGTCACAATCAAGTTATCTCCAACCAGAGATCTCTGCCCCGAATGATTGCAACAGAATGGACTCCATAAAAGGCACGCAAGCTACAGATTATTTCAACTACCCAAAGTAGACTTAGGGTGGTAGATTAGTTAAATGATTGTCATAGAGATAAAAAAAATAAAAAAACGAAGAACACATAGAATACTATAAAAATATTAAAGGCAAGATTTCCAGATAGTATCATTACCTGTCCCCTTCGGATCATATCTGCCAACTGATTGGTTAATATTTCAGTCTCATCACAAAGACGAAGGAGCTCTGCTCTTTGTGGTCCAGTCAAGGATTCGGCCACTTTGCGCCCATCAGCAACAACCATGCGTGTAGCTTGTTCACCTGGATAACACAAAGTGAAGATAAATAACATAAAACCATAGGCAAATTGTTACTCAGGAATAATACAATGTTACTCAGGCCTTACAGAAAGGGAAAGAAAATTAAAGAGCTTCAGACTTAAAGCAGTATTAAAAAATTGCTAAAAAAAAAAAAATTAAATAAACTGAAGATAAAACAATAAATTTTGAAGTCTTGTACCAAAATGGTTAATCTTCTTGATACCAAAAACTTAAGGCTATCCTTAGATCTATGATAAAAACTTCCTGTATTAAAGTGATCTAATTTTAAAATCTATCAAAATTTCATGTTAACTTATGTTCCAAACTTCAGGTTAATAATGACAAAGTTAGTTTATT
Organism: Octopus bimaculoides; assembly: GCF_001194135.2. Taxonomy (NCBI): domain Eukaryota; kingdom Metazoa; phylum Mollusca; class Cephalopoda; order Octopoda; family Octopodidae; genus Octopus; species Octopus bimaculoides. The sequence continues at coordinate 50,284,562 of NC_068987.1, read as the reverse complement.
AAATTCCTTGTTATTTTTAATATTAATTGAAAACAGAAGCAGTGTATTTCAATGAAAATGTGGTTAGCATCAATAATGATACCAAAGCCATACATTTGTAAATGAGATATACAGACAATTAAATCAACACCAGTTTATAACTAGTATGATTGATGATTATTTACTGACCTAGGGTAACTGAGAAAGATGAAAGCTCAAATAGATCCCAATGATAGTTGAACTTATGGGGACAGAATGAAATATATTTAGCTATTGAGTCCAACATTTCGAAACTCCACCATCTTTCTTTCTGCATTAATAAGTGTTTCTGATTTAGGCACAAAGCCAACGATTTTGAGAGAAGCAGGGAGGGAATAAGCCAATACCACTGACCACAGTGCTTGAGAGGAAATTTATTTTGACTCTTGAAGGATGAAAGGCAAGGTTGATCTCAGAGGGACTTGAACTTACAACATAAAGAGCCAAGACACATACCACAGAACGTTTTTTCTGATGTTCTAGCAAATTTTGTTGCTTTACTCTCAACATTAATAATACTAATAGTGACAAACATTCCTATAAGGCTGATGAAAAAAATAGAACTTAAGATAAGCTGGAGCTAAGCTACCTGATTCAATGAGAGTTTCCAAGTTACCAAAGCCAACAATATTAAGTATGTCCAATTTAACAAAATAGCAACCCTTACAATAAATATATTAGGCTAATGTTAGTGGTGTAAATCAAATAAAATAAAATAAGTAAAAACATGTCCTTACCAAGTCCTTTATCATCAAGTCCTGGATTAGCTAACCATCTCTGGGCTTGTTCTACCTTGCCAGATACTGTAGGAGCAGGCTTACGGATCCCACTACGTTCTGTGTTAGCAATTCCCAGCTGGGTTAACTGCTGCAAACTGCCAAGTTTATTCTGGATTTCTCTGGCTAGAGCCATGGCCTGTGGACTGCTACCCTGAAAAATTTATAACAAACAATATGTAAATTAAAATTTTAATAATGATTATAAAATTGATTTTATATATATATATATATATATATATAAACACAAGGTCATAAACTTTGGGGGAGGTTAACTCTATTACTCAACTGGTACCTATTTTACTAACACTTCCCCACTCCTGGTAAAATGAACATTGGTTAGGTTTGAATTCACAATGTAAATGGACAGGACTAGATACCCTTCTGATTCAGTCAATAGTAACAATAGTCCTTTCTACTATAGTGACAAGGCCTGAAATTTAGAGGGAGGGGGCTAATCAATTATATCAACCCTAGCACTTGACTGATACTTATTTTATCAACCCCAAGATGATGAAAGGCAAAGTCAACCTCAGGAACATTTGAACTCGGAACATAATGACAGATAAAAAGTTACTAAGCATTTTGTCCATATGCTAAGGATTCTGCCAGCCTGCAATAATAATAATAATCCTTTCTACAATAAGCTCAAAGCCTGAAATTTGGGAGGAGGAGTAAGTCAGTTACATCGACTCCAGTGTATAACAGGTACTTATTTAATTGACCCCAAAAGGATGAAAGGCAAAGTCGACCTTGGTGAAATTTGAACTCAGAACATAGTGACAGACAAAACACCGCTAAGTATTTCACCTAGCGTGCTAACGATTCTGCCAGCTCACTGCCTTCTTAATAATAATAATAATAATAATAATAATAATAATAATAATCCTTTCTGAATTTTGGGGGAGGTGGTAAGTCAATAACATCGACCCCAGTATTCAACTGGTACTTATTTCATCAACCCCGAAAGGATGAAAGGCAAAGTTGACCTCAACAGAATTCAAACTCAGAACATAAGGACAGATGAAATACCACTAAGCATTTTGCCCGGTGTGCTAACATTCTGCCAGCTTGCAATAATTAATAATGATATTTTGAACTGAGGATGATTGTCTGAGGAACAGTAAGGTGGACAGAGAGACAAAAAAATGGGAAACAATGAGATAAACAGATAGTGGGACAAGACAGAAAGGTGAACAGACAGAGCAATAGCTACACAGAGCAATAGCTACACAGAGCAATAGACTGACATGTAAATGCACAGATAATAAACAGACACATATGTATGTGTATGTGTGTGTGTAACACACACAAAAGAAAGAATGAAGGTAAAAGAAAAAGAGACAAATGAATGGATGCAATGAGAAATAGATAGACCAATAAGTAAAATAACAGGTAAGGTAGTATTAATATACTCAAAACAGGGAGCATTAAAATTTTTAGCAAAATGTGATACAGAAAAATAGACAGTAAATATTATTATTATTGACTAATATTATTTTCACTAATAATATTTGCACTGGTAAGTAAGGGAAACAACTCTGACCTGACCTGAATGTGGTTTTTGCCTACATCATACATGTGATGAAAACAGTCTGGAAAACGCATTTTATTCAGAATATTGGTCTGCTGGAAACTGTCCAGAGACACACGAGACAAATACCTCCCCTCCTAGAGAAGCATGATTTTCAAGATTGAAAGTCATGCTTCTCTAGGAATCAACACACTAGAGTTTTGACATCTAGTAGCTGATTTGGTAGGAGCTCACAAGATTATTCACCATCTTCCCAACTTCAGCAGCCTTTTAAAATTCAGTACTTTTATCACTCATAGATCATGCTTATAGAATCAAAAAACAGTGTAGCACCCATGATTGTTGGAAGCATTTTTTTCAAGTTCAGAATTCTTGAAGCATGAATTAAACTGTCAGTCATTAGCTGTCAGGGCATTGCATCCTTCAAAAATTCCACGCTTTCCAAAATTTGCCAACACAATTCTTGATATGCCTGTGCAACTTTTCTTCTTTGTGGCTCTTTTAATGGTCTCTCTCTCTCTCTCTCTCTCTCTCTCTGTTTTATCCTGTGTACTGTGCATGAACTTCTAGCTTGCATTGCTGTTTTTATTGGGCTTATGGCTGCTTTTTGCTCCATCTTCTTACCTTTTCTAATGAGATGTAGTGCACCTGAGCACTATATACAATTAGCACATTAATATTATTTAAATGTATATGGTGGTACATTTGTTGGCAAAGGCATATAGAACTGCTTAGCATTAAGGTAATTCGCAGATGTGACTGCACTAACAACAGTTACTACAGTCTATTTAAAGATGCAAGAGATATATAGACAGAAAGATAGATAGACTGAATGGTAGGTGTTTAAAAAAGTGGACGATAGAACACACACACACGCAAATACATATAAATATTTAGGATGGATTTCTTTCAGTTTCCACCTAACAATTCCACTCACAGGGCTTTGGTCATTCTGGGTCTATAGAAGATGCTTGTCCAAGATGTCAAACAATGGGACTGCAACCAAAACTACATGGCTGAAAAACAAACTACTCAACCACATAGCCACATATATATATATATCGTTCATCATCATCATCATCGTTTAACGTCCGCTTTCCATGCTAGCATGGGTTGGACGATTTGACTGAGGACTGGTGAAACCGGATGGCAACACCAGGCTCCAATCTAATTTGGCAGAGTTTCTACAGCTGGATGCCCTTCCTAACGCCCACCACTCTGAGAGTGTAGTGGGTGCTTTTACGTGTCACCCGCACGAAGGCCAGTCAGGCGGTACTGGCAACGGCCACACTCAAAATGGTGCATCTTATGTGCCACCCGCACAAGAGCCA